>NC_048410.1:4327576-4337708 GCF_013103735.1 Etheostoma cragini
TCAATACAGCATAGTATTGCAATATTTTCAGTGGCAATTCTGTATCGATACACAGGCGCCAAGTATCGATCTTTTATTATTTACTGTATGTGTTGGTCAGTTTGTCCCATTTTGCAGCAATACAATTGAAGTGAGAGGAACAAAAAGAGAAATGTTTCTTTTAAGATAAAACAGATGTTGACAAACTTTCCTTTTACGGACATCATTTGAAATTAGGAAAAAGTAGAAGTTGAAAAAAGGTTATAAATTGCATTGCATTGTATCGCAGAATATTGCAATATGTTTAAAATTGCAATAATATCGAATCGTGATGATATCGTATCGGGAGGCGTGGTGATTCCAACTCCAACCTTGAACACAATGCAGTTTCACAATAGCATTACAAAGGCTCCGTATCATAATGTCTGCTGAGCATGAACTCAAACCAAAGCTAAAGAAATGTCAAACCTCAGACAACTCTTGTATCGTTGTCTCTGTTAAATGGAAAGCAAAGGCTAGGGATCTAATTTACATGTCACACTTGAGAAGATTCCTGAAATGAGGATTCTAGTTCTGATGCTCTTTTGTCCATCATACCTGTCATGATGGCTGACTAATTTGAGGAATATAACTAGCGTCACACCATTTCAATTTTCTTTCTAGAAATTAAACTGCAGATGAATAAATTCTAGTATTACGCAATGAAATAAATAAAAGAATGGACGTTAATTAAGTATAGCTAAGAACTGGGATTGGCTGTTTAAACCTTCACTTGTTACAGCTGAAGCCAAAAATACATTCTGGGTGCACTCACTTGGGTTTTACCTCCAAATAAACTGGTTTAGACAATCTGGCTAAGCAGCTGGTTTGTTTGTAACCGGTCGGGAATGGAATGTTCTTTTATATCACAACGACGAATGTTTTATTGTTAATTAAGAAGGCTAAACAATAACCACAATAGCTCAAAAAACACTGTATCTATAAAAGATTGAGTCGTTTTATATCAAACACCAGTACACCGTCTCCTTTACCCTTGCCCTCTCATGCACCCAAAACTCCCCCAGTCTCAGTGGTTTCAATTAATTTGGCTCTCACAGAGTCTCAGCCTGAGAATATCAACCCAGGAGACAAGACATCCATTACTGCCAGGTCTCCAGCTCCATTTAGACTATACTGCTGAGGAAACTCAGCTCAAACACTGAGGATAATACAACTGTTCTCTTCATCTGGAACTAGTTGTGCAGTATACGTAGTATAAACGTACAGACATACGTGTTCTTTATTAAAGAAGTGGAAAAAACAAGACAGCAAAACCTGTGCATGGAGGTGTGCTGAAGGTTGATTATTGTATCCTTGGGAAGCCCTGGTTACCTTGTCAGGCACTAGCAAGCTAACTGCCGGCCATATGTCAAGCTGGGAGAATGAAGAATAAAGCACAGATGTAAACGATGAGCCAGCAAAGATAATAGTAAAAGTGGACTTGGCAAAGGTTTCATGAAAATTATACAGTGGGTTGGTTAAGTGATCTGTAGTATATGAGTGAACATTTCTCTCTGAATATACAGCCTTATCCCAGGAAACCCATGCAACCTTAAATCGTTTGTTGCAGTTGTGTATTCTTCCCTGCTACAATACATTACAATACATTTTATGCTCATTTAAGCAAACATTGCCACATTCTGTTTTAACAGCAATGCACAATCGGGTTAACTGTAGAGGGGTAGAATGTCTTGCACCGCTAAGGTGAAGTCATGCATTAAAGATGTTGCACATTACCAAAACTCCCAAGCCAACTTGTAGAAAAACATGAGTTGTCTATCTGCAGTAACAGAAAACAGTGAAAACCATATAATTGTGCCTTTTTCATTCCACACCTTATTTAGTTTGCCCTTGGACTACAACTACAGGATACAGTAGGCAATTACTAGCCACATTTACTATCTCACTGCAATATGTCAGATTACTATCTGATAAATAGTGCGGGTAAAAAACCTTGCACCTGAATTTCCCACTTGCATTTTGTTCTGGTTCTAAGGTGGAATTTCAAACTGTCTGGTATCTCTGGAATACAAGCTTAAGAAAAACTAACTAGAAAACATTGGAGAACCCTTTTGCAATTATGTAAGTGCATAATGTAATCTGAAAACTGCAGTCCTGGTTAAAAACAATGCAACTGATCTGAGCTGATATTCTGTCTATATTGGAATGAAATGTAAATGTATGCAATGGAAAAACTGTGACCGGTAGTGTATAAATTCAGTAACTAAATAGAGAAGATGATGTGATACTTCACTGAATTAATGAGTGACATTTTAACACCAGTTGATGGCGCAAAATGAAAACTCAGGGCTTACCAAAGTCATTAGGGTCCATCCTCTAAGAACCACGAATACCTGTACCAAATTCCAGGACAATCAATTGAGGAGTTGTTGATATTTTAGTCAGGGTCAAGTGTTAGACCAACAGACGGACAGTCCAACATTAAAAAACAGGCATTAACCTGTAATGGTTTATGGTCAAAAATCCCAACATGCTTTCTGGTGCTGACCCTAAACAATGAGTCAAGCAAAGTCAAGTTATGTACGCCAATATCACATAGACTGTCCCAATGGGCTTTACAAACCTACCACATCAATTGTTTCTGACCTAACACAATGCAGCTGGGTAACACACTGCTTTTCATGCTGTAATCATAATAGCAAAAGTCGCTGAAGTCATCCAACACATTTCATCATCCATTATACTTGAGACTATGGCTAAGTAACATTGCAGCTCCCGGGTCACTGCTGCTGTTGTGCATGGGGATTAAGAGTCGGTGTGAAAATAGATGTCTCTGTGTCTAAGGGCCACATTCCCAGAAAGCCCAGTATTTCTCTCCTGAACTCCCCTGCACGGTCGTGTCTATTTGAAGCACAGAGCCTATACAGCTCAGACTGTCGAGCCTTTCACAGTGATGGCCTCCACATATTCTTCATGTTACTGCCCCATTAGACAAGCTTGGCTCTTAATTGCAGTGCCACTATCTGGCACATACAGGACAACTGTGTTGCTGCAGCCAGCACTCCACAAGGCTAATTTCCACTTCCACGTTGGTGCTTTAACACAGTAGAAGGGCGACTTCCTGCGGACCACCGCGTCACTTTAATTGATGGCAAAATTGCTATGGGTGATCATTCACAACTTAGAGCACTTCTGACAGCAGGTGGCTCTGTGTTGAGAAGTCCAACTCATTTATCATCCGTTGAGCCTTTCTTCTTACCTCAATTAATGATAATAAATGCAGGATTTTCTTTAAATAACCCAAGTTACCCTTTTTCAAAAGGGTAGTATCCTTTTTTCAGAAGGGCAGTTACTCTTTTCCATAAGGGTAGTTACTGTTTTTCAGAAGGGTAACGAATGATTAGTTACCCTTTTTCAGAAGGGTGGTTACTCTTACAGTCTCTGCCTGCTGCGCTGTTTGTGTGTGTGTGTGTGTGTGTGTGTGTGTGTGTGTGTGTGTGCGCCGGCCGGCCGGCCAGCAAAGTTGTCAAGCCTGCAGGCACTTGTGTAGTTTAACGCCGAAAAGACAGTTATCCAAAGATTCCCGTTGATCTTAAGATGGCCTTGTGTTGTGATATTTTAATAAAACGATACGTCAACGGGGATATGAAAGTCTCTTATGTACGAGACCGGTCTGAGAGACCTCGAGCTTACAGTGGAGTCTTCGAGCATGACTGGCTGGCAGGCGAGCAAGCGGTTCCGGATGCCACCAGCTGGCTGTCAGGTCCGATGTCAAAATCGAAGAAAAATCAATTTTTTGTAAAACTTTGTAAAAATTTCCATTTTCCATTTTGAGGTACATATTTGATGTTTCAAGTATTTGTTTACTTTTTTAAATTTCATTATGGCATGATTTTTCCTACTAGCAAAAATAGTAAAATAATAAGATTGCTTGCTTTGTTTTCTCTTTGGACTTTCAATATGAATTATGAATAAATATTTTCTCCAGAGTAGACAGGGGGTCGGTGGAAAGAGGGATCGGGAAAAAGGGCAAGTCATTTAATAATAATTATGCAATTGCAAAGGTTTAGGACTGCACAAGACTGTGGAGCAGTGTGAAATTTGTGCACAGGCCTTAAAGCAGCATTTGTATGTTATCAGGGTTTACATGCACCCCGAGGAAAGATAGTTGTTCACTGTAGGGGACAACATGGGTGCCTCCAACCTTCATGAAGGGTTTGACAAATTAATTGAGGATATTATCAAGGGAACCAGAGGATGGCCTCATCCTGTATGTGATACATCATCCATGAGTTGTTAAAAGGTTGCAAAGTGGCTTAAAAGATTCAGACGGCATTTCAGTGAAAGACATACCAGAAATACTCATGGATCTGACAAAAGAAAAAGAAAAAAATTTATAGGATAGTAGCATTTTTCCAAGGGGATAATTTTAGCTTCCATATATAGGTTACATCCAACTATTTGGAAACAAGTACCATAATCTTTAGTAATTAGTTTTGTAGATATTTGGTTATGAATTACAGTATTGGAAAAATGATGACAAAGCTCTTGGTGCTTGATTAAAAGTCACCAAAGTTATTATGATCCATCGTGAGGGGGACATAATTGTATGTACCAAATGTCATAGCAACCATCCAGTAGTTGCTGAGACAATTCTCCCTTGCTCTACAGTCCCAATAGACGGGGAGCAGAGGTGGACTCAATCTGAGGTCAGACTCTTCAGGCAGAAAAAGGGAAACGTGTTAGTTCCAGGACTGTGTGTTTTTACAGCCAAGCGACAGGCAGGTGATGTCAGGTCACACGGGCCGTATGCCGCTCCAAGACCTCAAGTGGCTTCAAAGAAACCCGGCGTGAGCCAGCTGCACATCAGCAGGCCAAGTCCCTCTCTGTGACAGAGTGAAGACTAAATTGAAGCAAGGAAAACCCATTTGGTTAAAAAAAAAAAAAAAGTCAGGTAAAATATACTGTACAGTTATATAGTTGCATGGCAACAAGAGTGTTCACGCTATATTCTGATAGGCTATAGAAACTGTGAGTCATGTTTTCACGTTGTGTAATGAATGTTTAAGGTCTGTTTGCAGAACTGTATAACGTTGGTTGAAATTCATTTCTGATAAAATCTTGATAAAACCCACTTATTGAGTAAATAATGTACATAATAATCTACAGTGGAAGTGAGCTGCAATCGTAATTCTTGGTTATTTTCAATTGCAAAATGGGTTATTGCACTTTAGTGCACCAATGTATTGTAAAGCAAACTAATGAATGCTCTTTTTTATGTTATTGTCTCACAAAATCGAATCACAGTCACTGTTAGTAGTTGTTTTCTAAATGATCAAGAGAATAACTAAATAAATTTGTATATTTACGATAATAGACAGAAAAAAAGATATCTAATTGCAAAAAATAATTATTCCTTCAATATCCAAGCATGGCAACTACAGAATGTTGAGGTATTGGTATAGTTAGGCACCTTGAACTATTTAAATTAGACACATTTTCAGTAACCCATGATGTTATGCTTACATTTACTAAAAGACCAGTGCACAAAACACACATGCACATTTCTAGTCCAAAACTGAAAATGAGTTTACTGCCTCCCGAGGATTCCCAAAGTCGAATGTGATTCTCTCTAGAACGATTCAACGCTAGATTCTGATAAGTTAATAATCATTATTTAAAAAAGATAAAAAATAAATAAGAAATTGATGATTTTTATTTAAAAGTTACTGTCTCTAGACAGGTACAAATCAGAAAACAGAGTGACTGAAAGAGGACGGGATAATGGACAACAACTTAGAGTTTAGTGCAGAAAGAGAAACACAAAAATGCAAAGATTTTTGCATATACACATGATCTAATAATACATACTGTACATACAGTAATTAGGTAAAACACATATAGGCTGTATATATCTACTTTATCCTTTTATATCTGACCAGCTCATGTTTCATGTTCTAAGAAGCCGATTCTCCACCTTTAAACATGACGGAGCCTCTGACATCAAAGATTACTGAGAGAAGGTGACTTTCACAAGCATGTTTAAGGCTTAAGCATGGAATGACTACAAAATAAAAACCTCAGCAGACCAAAAAATGTCATTAAAACTTGTAAGTGACAAACAATGCATATGTCAAAATCTAACAAACTCAGATTTATATGTATACTTTTTACAATCACGCATGGAAATGTGAAAGAAATTGATGTGTCGAGTTGCATCGATAATTGGAATCGAATCGTGAGGTGCCATGACATTCCTAGTCGTAATTTTCACAACCATAATCCTACATGAACGTTACATGTTGATCATTAAACAACATCATTCGGGCTTTAAACATTGTAAATTATCGGAAATTGGACACAAAGCCTAGTCTCAATTATCAAAGTTGACTACATTAAAACCCCATCTTCAGTGCCCTAACCTATCAAAATCTAGAGAAAGAAGGATATTAAGATCTTTTGGGTAAACTAGTATATAATTCAGACAAACTACTAGATACCTGACCATTTACAGTATAGTGAATGGTTATAAAGTTAGATATGGCAGAAAATGCTCTGCTCTTTAAGGGGAACTCTAAAGAATCCAAGTAAACGAAACAGTCTGTACATGAACATAAACGGTCGCACATTAGAAGACACTTTGGTGGATGAAGGTAGCTGCACTGGCAGATACAATGGGCTGAGTTATTGAATGATGTCAGGTTATATATTTGCTTGATTATGAATAGCCCAGATGTTACCCGTCACCTGGCAACCAAACAGTTGGAGAATGAGCAAGTGATTGTGATGCACGCAATGCAAGCACAACTTCAGTGTCAATGCCAAAATAATGCTAAGCTCCCCTTCAATTAATAAAGTGAATATTTACCCAGTAATTTACAAAATTCCCAGCAACCCAGAGTAGATCGGAATGTACAAAAACTACCAAAAAAACTCTTGAAAAACACCCCAAAAAAGGTAATTCAAAGTGCACTAGAAATCTTTTTAAAATACCACAAAGAGTGTTTTACTGTTATTTTAGAGACAAATGTTCTGAGAGGCAGAGTGCTGCTGAGCTCACAATCCAAAGCTTGATCTCATACAGGGTTTCCAACAACGCAGCAGGAGCTCCAGCTGCGGGAGGAAAAATGCATCTTGCAAGCAGAGAGACAGCCTTGAGTAAGCATAACCTGAACCAAAGCAAAGTCAATTGTGAGAAGCAGTTCAATCTATTCTGGGCGGTTTAGTACATTTGAATATAAGCTTGTTTTCTCTTAAAGTATTACTTCTCTCTCCGAAGAGTCCTGAGCCAGTGCCATGAGTGTTTTGTTGGGTGTGATCCTACTTACACAGTGAAAAGTGAAAAGTGTTCTTTGTTCCAGCATTGCATTTGGTTTATTTGCCAACTGCCCAGTTACAACAGAACCAGGGATTGTAAACAAAAAGCCAAATGGCCTGAGAAAGAACTGGTTTGTTGGACAGAGATGTTAGGACTAGGGAGTCCACAATAAATCTTACTGCAATTTAAAGTTTTAACTGTGTATGTTAATATGGCAATATATCGATATTATATTGATATTGTGATATGAGACTAGATATTGTATTAGATTTTGGATATCGGTATATCGTAAAATGGTATAAGAGTTGCCTTTTCCTGTTTCAAAGGCTGCATTACAGTCAAAAGCTGCCATTTTGTGAACTATTTATATATATATATATATATATATATATATATATATATATATATATATATATATATATATATATATATATATATATATATATATATATATATATATATATATATATATTTAATATTTTTAACTTAACTTAAAAACTTAACTTACTTTAATATTGCGTGATATTTGATTTTTGCGATATTGCTCAGCCCAAGTGTACTAAAAAAGAAAAACTAAACATGATTATATCTGTGGCCTCCCTGCTGGAAGACTGGTTTTTGGTCATTTGCTGTAGTTGGCCTGATTATGTCTTTATTCCTGATGAACCTCCCAGCAGATCACCTGAAGGATGATGTTTGTAGTGCCAAGTAAAGTCAAACGCCAAGCTTCTCATCTGGCCAAATAAATCAAATGCAATCAGCAAACGCTTCAGTGTTGAAGCTCGGAACATGTTCAGTGTGTACACAGCCTCAAACCCCTTGCTGTCATCGGTTATTCGGGATTACACACTGGACTGTTTTTGACAGCAATTAAAATATTTACTAGATCATGGTTCCCCTATCACTGTATGTCACAAAGTAAAGTATTACATGGACATCTTGTAAAATTATGTCAAAAGGAATGCATCACTAACCATAATAACATGTCATAATAGTTAGTATCTGCACAGGTAGTGCTGAGACGTTCTAGTCTATTCATCTGCTGCTGTTTTTGAGTCTTGACAAGACATCAGCCTGATATCTGCAGACAGCTGGGCAGCTACCGTCAGCTACCCAACACTCCACGTGGTCCCAGAGTGGTTTGGATAATCAGGGTGAACTGTTGCCTTGTTTACACCCTGTCTGATTGTCAGACCGTATTTGTTTCCCTGGCAGACTTCATTATCAGACAAGAATACTGACATTGGACAATACTGCAACACACTGGATTAGGTTAAATTTTTCTTTATGTCCAATGCCAACATTTAAAAAATCGTGCTTTCTACAATATATGTAAATGGCAACTACGGTTTAAGATCTCTTTTATGAAAAGTTATTTATGGTTAAGGTTACCGTTAAGGTTCGGCAAGTAAAACATGTTGCATGTCTGTGATAGGACGCAAACTCTGGTCTCGTACGTGCTGCACGACCATTCACCGACCTGACCTCCATACTTTGCCTCGCCACTTAAAGGACACACTACTTCCTGCTTATCCTCTAAAAGTTGGCATTTCACTTAAATTGTAAGGTGTGGATTCTACCAATATGGACATACTTTGAGGGATACTGGACTGCCATGACACTATGTTCAGAGAGCACAACAATTATTTTGATGAGTACATTGTTCCAAACAAAGGACACAATGACCAAAGCTACCTAAACAAGACCCACTATGTAATACATTCCTTTCATCTCAATAGGGTTTGAAGCTAATACATTGATCTAATTTCCACAGAAGAAATACCTCTCTTGCTCTTTGGTTTGATCCTGACCGGAGCAGATCACAAGCGCTCTGCCACCCTGCGCTCATGCACTTTAGCTAATGCAAGCTGTCCTGGTCGATCATAGCAGCCAATTAAATGCTGTGCTCCAGCTCTGTGTGAGGACAAACATTTAGCATTTGATAATAGGAAGCAGCAGTAAGTAGAGAAGTGACTAGGGGATAGTTTGGTAAAACACTCTTAAGGACATTACCACACCTGGCTGCCTCTGCTGCTTGGAAAACATAGTGAGGCTGAATTTAGTATGCTAAAAAAAAAACTAAAGCTTTTGTCCACAAAACCAAACCGCAATGGATTGAGCAGGGCCTTATAAGTCGCCTAGAAACTGGGAACCACGGCTCCCACACAGCAGTCTAGTCTGACAGAAAGTAGAGTGTAATTATTGCAAAGGGAAAAAGGCTTAGAGAAACAAAGGCCTTGTTTTTCCATGCAAACTAGACTTCATACTGTTTTTAAGGATGTCATTGCAATTGGGAAGTAAAATGTGATGCAAACACTAACAGTGTTAAGAGAACGTACCCTGCCTCTGTGCTTTTAACAACAGGTAACTCGGATATTCTGTTGAATTTGGTTGCTCTTTTTACAAAGGGACTGTAATACCAGGGAGCATGGCATATAGGATGCAGACCTCTGATGCATACCTTTAATAAAAGACAATTGAAATGACAATAAGATTTACTTCATTCCTTCTAATAGGAGCAGATATTGATGTGAGCCTCAAGAGAGAAGCAATCTTTTGCAATCCAATTATGTAAAGCTGGCAGGTTTCCTTTTCAGTCTAAGATCAATTGCCCAGTGGAGAAAACAAGATATGATCCACAATATGAAGGTCTTTGCTGCTTACTAGACAGAGGGAAGAGGCTGAATGGGGTCTGTAGCATTAACCCAAGGGAAGCAGAGCTCAAACATATATGACATCAAACAAGTGCAAAGTACTGTACTGTACACTCACCGGCCACTTTATTAGGTACACCTGTCCAACTGCTCGTTAACACTTAATTTCTAAGCAGCCAAT
>NC_048410.1:4337808-4357786 GCF_013103735.1 Etheostoma cragini
GTTCTGAAGGCAAAAGGGGGTCCAACCCGTTACTAGCATGGGGTACCTAATAAAGTGGCCGGTGAGTGTATATACTCATTCAAATATATATTTTTGAGTGTAAATGGCTGGCATATAATGGCTGGCATATGCTTTTTTCGGTGAACAGCACAAGTCCATCAATGGCCTTGTTGATGTAGATCAAGGAACACCATTTGTTTCTTAAAATAATGAATTCAATTCTAATTTGAACCAGTGAAACTATGAGAAACAGAATGGCAGCAACTTGTCAGTGGATTTCCAAGTAATAAAGAACAGAACAGCGAAATAGTTTTTTTTTTCCTGTACCTGTGACACTCTATGGTGCTAAACCTTACACACACAAAGCGCATGCAGCTGTATCAATCACAGTTTCTCTTTCCTGTCAGAGCCTGTTGAACTATTTGAGGTGTCACACCAAGCCCAATTAGTTTGGAGGCAGGAGTTACTGGAATGGAACCACCGCAATGTATAACATGAACCAAAGCAGTTCCTTGTATAAAAAAAGCAAGAAAAAAAAGCAATGTCAGTCAGACACATGTCGCACGCCGTCAAGGAAAAAATTAAACAAGGTTGATTGACACCACTGCCTTGTATTACTCCGAACACCACAATGCTAAAAGCTCTCCTCCTGTGCAGAAGTGTCTGCTGGTGATGTAGAATAAAACTCTACCAATGTGAAAATGCTGGTTATTTAATGTAAAGAAATTAAAGTTATGACATCAACAACACAACCATTGTGACTCATATAATGCAATGACAAACACTGAGTATAACCGCCAATATGGTTAGCGGACTCAAATGGAACAATATTGTACCTTTGTATAATCCAACCATCCATTCTGGATTAATGTCTGTAGCCACCATACTGACAGGCTAAAAAAAACTAACATCTGTTTTTGGCCCTGCAAGCATGTACATGCATTTGAACTGATTGCTGCGGTACATATCATAAAATATTATTTACTTGATTTCTGTCACTGTTGAGGCTTTTCAGTGGAAGGGGCAAGGAAAGTCTGGTTTGCATGTAATCTCGAGAAAACCTCAGTCTTCTGGATCCACATCCCGCTGCTCCGAAGCCTGCATAACCACACAGCTGGAATACTGTAATGAATGAAATTCACCTGGAAGTCCCAGACAGCAATGTCATGTTAAAGGAGAATTCAGGTCGATTCCAACACGGAGCTCTGTTGTTTGTAAATTTGAAATGTTGTCAGTAGAGAAAAATGATAACAAATCGGGGCTGGCTACACCGTGTTATCCTCCTGCAAGCATTAGTACCCAACAGGCTTTAACAGGGCAAGCTTTAAACGTGTTTTTAGCCTCTAAACATGTTCAAAATGTCATTAAAGAGCCTACCCATGTGGAGTGAATCCTTCTAAGGGAACACAGTGAATCTTACTGCAGTAGATGTGAAAGAAATACCTGAAGCTGTGTTAAATTCCGTGTTGAGACGTCAGAGAGCTTCGGGACCAACTACAAACTACAACACAGGAAAGAGATAAAACTAAAATATGCCGGCTATCAATTTAATGTGTGTCCATCTTACCCCAATTTTAACATGTCTCCTGCTAGTTGCACTACAGTACTTACTTTCAAAAAATAAGCTTATTTTTGAAAATATGTTTGTGTCTCTTTTTGGTGTTGTAGTTTGTAGACGGTCCCTATCCTTTCAACACAGGACCTACACACAGCTGAACTAGCACAACGTTCATGCATTTCTTTCACATCTACAGCAGTCAGATTCCCTGTGTTCACTTGGAAGGAATCCCTTCACATGGATAGGCACTTTAAATGACCCTGTTGGGTGCTAACTCTAGCAGGAGGTTAACACGTTGTAGGCAGCAGCAATTGTTGTTGTTTTTCTCTACTGACAGCACTTCAAATTTACAAAGAGAGCTACGTGTTGGAATCAACCATAATTCTCCTTTAAGTTGGTTTCTCTCTTCTGTTGTTTTTTTTTAAATTCTGTTTTTTTTTTCAACGTACTGTAAATGCTAAACTACGTTAGGCTCTATGTGAAAAACAACAGCAGAGAGATTTTCTTGCACTTTGCGGTTGCTGTAGTTATGCAGGAAAGCTAGGGGCTCACTGCGGTCAAGCAGTCGTGCACGGAGAGGAGGCGCCCACACCCACGGAGAGGAGGCGCCCACACCCATGTCCACGCCCACGCAGAGGAGGTGCCCACATCCACGCCCATGGAGAGGAGGATCAGAAACATTTTCAGGTAATCTATTATTCTAATATCACCATGTAATAAAATAGAAACAGGCAGTTTTGCATCTTGCACCACTGATCCATGGTTGTTACACAGAAACAATAGGACGTGTTGCCAGGTAAGGAGTCACAAGATTAAACGTAATTTGTAAAGTATTACCTTGAAACAACATGGAAATATTTGGAACATAAAGTGTGAATAAATTTCAGCATTATAATATGGTAATTACCAATTTTAAATTCCATGAAGTTTTATCCAATTTTGATGATATTACGCTGATAGTAGCCTATAATAATGTGAAAACATCAACATAATGTGTATTAGCCCTTATTATCATGTTATTACAGTATTAAAACAACTATATTACCACTACCCAGATATACATATGTTATGATCGAACCCATTCCTAGTTATTACCTTCGTAATTGCATGTTATTACATCTGTCACCTTATTACATCTTATTACTGTGATGTACTACCCAGTTATTACTTTAGTAGTTACAAGTTATCACCTGTATGCTACCTCTTCATTCTCACAATGTTACCCACTATTACCATGTTATTTCTGTGGAGGAATGTAAAGTCCTACCCAAACAACTTCCTCTTCTTAGCAATTCAGTGAACATCCAACCTCCCATGGCAATTATTCTTTCCAAGCAATATTGTTTGAGAGCAGGTGCAGGTTGTTTTAAATTCCATTGCTAGTCCAGTCCTGTAATTGGTTTTGGTAGTGCCGAGGGGTCTGTGACCTTTGGCGGGAGCCAGCTTGTTGAAACTGGAGATCTCGTAACCCTTGACACCTTTAAGTCCTCAGACAGTCTGATGAGAGGTAATATGACAACTCATCTGAGAGGTCTGTTCGGTAATTTGTACACCGAAGGGCTGTCCCCTTGGGAATGACAGCTGACAAAAGACAAGAACTTAAGATCATTAAAAACTAATACTACCAATGCAATTCAAAACAAGTCAAGATAGAAGTCAAAATCAAGATATTTGGTGTTGACAAGGTTGGAAAATTATGGAGTTAATTAAATGTTTCCCCTGAGGTTTCTCTTGTAAAATTGGTATATGTTCCTAGAATTTCTAGGACTATTATGGAAATGAATTATTATAGCCTGTCCAGTGGCTGCAAATAGTAGCAAGAAACCTCTCACAGCTCCAGAGAATTTAACATGCATCACAGTTAGGCTAATGGCCACCACATGAATGTTTAAATGTTTCAAAAGGTTATGTACCCTGTAGCCTTTTCAAAAGGTTGTCCACCCTGCAGTGTTGCAGCCATTGCCTAGTGGACGTCCTGAAGGTACGTTGCTGGTCTGCTTTCTGTGTCTGGCTGGAAACTCGGCTTAATTATTTACCACTTGAGTTTTCCTCAGGACTGGATTTAAGTAAAGAAACATCCATAAATCCTTTGCTTGTTACAGGAATCAGAGTAAGCAGCTCAACATTCCATCTGGAGTGTCAGCCAGTGTGCTATGACAATTGTGAGACAATAGGTCTTTTTTTTTTATCACCTAGCTGAGTAACATATAGATAACTCCTCAGTCCTCGACAGTCCCTGCAACAGCACACTCTCAAAGTCGGCTCCTAAAGGTCAGTGGTGTAACAAAATACACAAGTATAGTTACTCAGGTACTTGTACTTAACTTTCAAGAGTGCTACTTTTTGTTATTGCTTACATTAGCAAGGATCAGTTATTAAGATTTTAGATAATTAATTATCATACTATACTTAGATACCTATGTGGTAGAACTGAAGATGCAACAATGTGCCTTCATTTATTTTTATCAAAGTAATTTTTTTTCCAAGCAAAGTAACTTTTTTTGTTCAGTGACAAGAACGGGGAATCGGGCTACCGTAAAGGGATTTATGCTTCTGCGGGGGCTTTATGCAGAGCTTCTTGCCGTCACTTGAGGTTTATACTTGAGCTGGTGTTGCCGTTGTTCTAGTGTATCACGCACACAGAATAGCAGTGTGTGTATGCTGGGTTTCTAACATGTGGTGTATATTAGTGATGGCCAAATGAAGCTTTGTGAACCAGTGTCTTGTCAGAGCCCCCTAGATGGCGCTCTCTGTTCAACAAAGGGTTGAGAATACACTGAATTGCACAGCGTGAATTTAACGCGGAAGAATCTATTCCGCCTAAGAGATCAAAACTTAAATGAATATAGCTGTCTCGCTGAGAGAGAGAGAGAGACATTGTGGCTTTTAAACGAGAAAAGTGGCTATTGATCACCCCCCCCCCCCCCCCCCCCCCCCCCCCCCCCCCCCCCCCCCCCCCCCCCCCCCCCCCCCCCTCCCCCCTCCCCCCTCCCCCCTCCTCAAAAGCTACAGACTCAGATATGGCACATACTAAGGAAAGCTTGTTGTGGGACTGGCTCTAGTGGCTGTAATTCTGCACCAAGGCTGAATTTAGGGAGAGAGACTTCAGATATGGTATTAGGGGACCAATGAGTCCTATATAAAAGCATCCAAAGAGCACCATGTCATGGGACCTTTAAATCACCAATAATCACACCTACAGAGAATAATCAGCAGAAGCTTTACAGAGCTTCATAGCAAACTTCAGCTGATGCACAGCTTTCTGGCATACAGCTTTACTGTTTTGATTCACTCTCACTGGTCTCATAGCACTGTGTTGGCAGCAGCAGGCAGTTGTTTTAAGATAAAAAAAATTAAAATAAAACAAAAACAAAAAAAGATTACTGTACACTTTCTGCTCAGTAGACATAGACTACCTGGGACATTTAACAGCTAAAGAGCCAAATAGTACCCTAAAAACCTAGCTAAAATTGTGTGTATGGAGTTTTTTTTACAACCCATTTTTGGTGATTTGTAACAATAACAATAGGATTATTATCACAACAACAGAGTGGCAGATAATAATAATTTACAGACGCCTCTTTGAGCCTGTAAGGTGAGAATGAGATGGATCTGTTTGGTCAATAATTACAGAATGACATATTGCGGAAAATGGGAATATACTGTAAAAGCAATAAATATTTTCTGCAAGAAACAGTTTAATTAAATTGAGTTCATACTTTCAGCAAAAACAGTAATTATATATTCATTTGCATGTAAATGTTAGGAATTTCAGAAGGTGTTCTGTGTTACATGACCTTTGATCAGAAACAAAATTATCTGCAATAACAACAAGGAGATGTATCAACACTGGATTATAAGAAGAATTTGGACTTTACTCCCATCATGCTCTACACAGTATGTTATGTAAGCAAAGTGAGTTGCTTTGATATGGCTACCTGTTCATATAGGATACGTTTTGTACTGAAGGTCAGACTTGAGCATAGTCTACAGTAGTGTTTTGAATATTATGGAAACAAAAAGTAAATCTTTATTTCCTCTTTGTTGTGCTGAATATCATTGAGATGCAGACTGAGACAAACCATCTGAGACAAATTCCCATTTGACATTTAGAGTCCTTTAGGGCATAATAAAATTCTTATCTTCGTAAACATGCATATATCTTAGTAAGCTCTCAGTAGAAATTGGAATTCTTTGAACCGCTGTATGTTCGAGATAGATCTATAAAAAAACGCTTGTCATTTTTAACTAATCTTGGACTCACTTGAGTCAAAACAGCGCTGAAACCATAATGACATGTGAGAATAATGTGACAACAAAGATTTACTTTGTAGTAAAGAGTTGTAGTAAAATTTGTATTAATAAAGATTGTTTGACAGAACAAATGATCCACCATATTCATAACAAAAGGACTTTTATAACTGTTCAATTAGAAACACGTTATGTAAATGTGCTTAGAGCCAGAATTGATTGCGGCTGGTTAAATTTGATAAACTGTTTGTAAACAAACCGACTGCACATCTTAAAGTCATCAAGAATTTAGACTTCATCAATAGTCACCGATGGAAGCATGATTACAATGACTACAGAAATGAAAAACAAGACTGTGGCTTCATCTGTCCATATTAAGATAAGCTCGAGTAAGAAGTGAGGAGCTTAGGAGAGGCATTCAGTCGGATGCTGATTTGAATATGATTCATGGAGGGCCAGGTCTTCAAATCCCATCCAGCTCCCACTGCCAGTCTGCCTCCGATAGGCTACCATTCAAAGTTGCTTCTGCTATCACAGCTAACAGTCACCGTCTGTTTCTGCCCAGAGCTCAGGAGCGGAGACGTCTGGGTGCTGTCTAAGCCCAGATCCCAACATTAAGGGTCAGAGCACCCATTCTGAATGTTATCCTTCCATCGAATGGCCATTATCCGTGGTTATCAGCCTACACCTACCAGTAGATTGAGGATATTGCTATTATCTACCGTCGCCGTTAGCTTGGCCAGCAACCATGGACCCACCAAACTACCTACAAGAAGTCACACCTCTACCAAAGAAAAATAAATGCATTTTATTGTGCAACTCTCTGGTGAGGCAGCATGGTTAGGTGCCTACTGAACCAGAGCTAAAGCTTCACATCATGATCCACTGGACCTGGTATTTGAATGACAGATGATATGTGGGAGGTGAAGAACTTTAATGCCACAGCAATGACCATTGTAGCAAAAATGTGTGCAAAAAGAGAAACTTATTCAATCAAAATTGTTTGGGCTGATTGCTTTTGAATGTACATTTCCAAAATTGCTTGAAATTGAACTTGTCATAGTATCTATGATTGCACAGAAGAGAAAGCATCAACATGTAGAAACAACACAAGAGCGATTGATCTGGCCTGCTGGGCGGAATGTGGATTTGGGGGAGATTAAAAGAAGATTGCCAAACTTCTGACATTAAGGCATGCCATGTGTGAGCCTATTTTTGTCATTTGCAATGAAGGTGAGCCACATTGCAAACATTGTGAGATGATCAAATTTATTGGTTTGCCTTTGTTACAGGTTTGGTAGATTGATTTTAATCCCAGTGTCTGTAGCTGACAACTGATCAGGAAGGCTGGCTCCGTGATCGGCTGCAAACAGGACACTTTTGAAGCTGTGGTGGAGAGGAGGTCACTGAACAAACTGTTATCTATCATGGATAACCCTGACCACCCTCTCCACCCCACACTGGTCCAACAGAGGAGCAGCTTCTCTAAGAGGCTCCGACAGTTTAAATGCCGCACGGACCGCTACAGGAAATCATTCCTACCACAGGCAATAAAACTCTTCAACACATCATCCCTGGGTGCTAGATGAGACTCTGAGACACCACAATATTGCAATAAGGGCAACCTGCCCGATTGGTTCATTTACATTTTGCACTTTTGGTTTTTCCCCATCTTGTATATATTTAAATATTTGTTCTTATATTCTTATATTTTATTCTTATATTTTGTTATTATTTCATGTATATTGTATGTATGTATATTTTGTGTGCTGCTGTAACACTGTAATTTCCCATTTTTGGGGGATCAATAAATATCTATCTATCTATCTATCTAAGTAGATCAAAGAAGTGTTGCAACATTGTGGGAAAGCTAAGCTAGTTCACCACTTTCTCATTTAATGTTATCTCACCTCATCCCATCTGGTTAATGCAGTTTAATGTGTACATATTTGAATATGAACTGGCCTTTAGACATCTGCAATAGCATTGCTTAGTGTTTGTATTACAATGTTATTTGCTCACCAACTTTGAAGTGAAGCATTAGTTTCAGGCAAAGCTATATTTATGTGGTCCAGCTCGTTTGACAGAGGAATTTGTGAACAGAATGGTCTACAGTGAATGTGAGCACACAAAAAGCTCTGCATCAGGAGATTCTGATATGATGAATCTTTGCCCACTGTCGAGAGATTTCAATCCACAACTGGAAAAACCTTAGATTTTGATGTGCTTCACAAGCCGTTAACAGACAAGAAAAGCAACCTGCTATGACAGGAAACTTTAAACATTACAATCTGTCAATTCCGACACTCGTTTTAAAAGAGTTGCACCAGAATATAGTTGAAAAGGCACTCATCTGAAACCAAATATTTCATCCTCTGTCCAAAATAGCAAATACAAAACAACTTAAAAGACATAGCTGAGCAAACATGTATGTCAGCGTATTAACAGTTTTCACTGTCTCCGTACGTTGATGTCACAGACTTATGTCATATGGATGATTCTTATGTTAACAGCCTCGGGATTCTTGTCCTTTTAACGTTCAAGTTTGGTCAAACATCCATAATTTGAAATTACAGATACAAATGCTGCCCAGTCCTTGTAGGCCTACTTTGCTTTTTTTTTCATTTCTTTGAGCGCTTACCATACTCTACGCTAAAATGTGTATTAAAAGCTGTGAGCGCTACACACAAAATTGCATTTATCTCTTTACATACAACAAAGAGCAAGTCAGAAATGTTTCTTTTTTTTTTTTAATAGAGCTGTTGTTAGGCAGATGATTTTTGTCTTTAGAGAAAGCCAGCTAGCTTGTTCCCCGTTTTTGGTTTTGTACTAAACTTAGCTAACTAGCTTTATATTTAGGACAGACGGACACAAACAAAACCTAACACACAAAGTTGATTTAAATGTGTACAAAATTAAATAAAATCAGATTTTTTTTATGCTAATACCGGAGAAAGTGACCAGCGTCCAGTGAAACGATTGCTTAAACTGCTTGCCAAAGCTGATCACAATAAAAGTTAACCAATTTGCAGCTTTAGACACTTGTAGCTAACTTTAACTGGGGTCTGGTTTGACTGAACACATACAACAGCCGTGAGAGATGAATGAGTAGTTAATGAAATAAAAAGAAGAATGAACACTAGACTTACAATAGTCAGGTGGCCACAACATGACTCCAATGGCAGTCCATATCCTAATTTTAACCACTCGAGGTCAAATGCCTAACCCCAACCAATTGGCTATCCTAACCTATGTAAAATTTTGATCGGTGGGATATTGGAGCAGAGGGGTTTTTGGAAACAAAGGGACGTCGGAGTAGTGGGCTGTAGGAACAAAGGGAATTTTTCGGGTTAACAATGGAGCGTTGGAAAAATGGGCAGTCCCATCCATTGGCAGGGTAATGGTATCCTATTTCAACGTGGTAAAAAAGAAGAGTGGTCTCCAGTCCACTTCACCGAAGCATAGCAGAAAATCCAGAAAGTTAAAAGCAGTGCAGGCTTACACCTCTTTTATTCATCTGTTTGACATATTTATTATAACTTAATTTTAATCTTCTATTTTCCTTTTTTTATGACCTTGTTTTCATGAATATCTTGTCAGAATGGCTTTTTTTGTCTCATTTAAAGCACTTCAAAATTCCTCAAGCAAAGGTGCTATACAAACAAGCTTGACCTTTTCACATCAGACCCTAATAGCAGGAAACACACAGGTAACTAATTGTGAAAAACAAGGATGGCTTTCTTCCATTTAAATGTCCCAGTAGGCCTACGTCATGCTATCATTTAGGCTATGACGTACTGTACGCATCTGGCTTTCCTGTGGTGGAATGTCAATAAAGATGAAAGCTACTGATAAACGGTTAATCGCAACCCGAACTTAACTGTAATACTACGACCAATGTAATAAGGTTGAAAAACGGTGACATTCTCTTTTAACGGAGGACAGCCTTACCTAAACAGAATCAGTAGAGTGGCTGCTGAGTCTTACCTTCTAGTCCATGTCACTTTAAAGACATCAAAGGCGATGTCAGCAAAGAGCATGTCATCCCTATCAAACCATACATGCATTAAGGTCAACCTTGACAAAGTCAACATCTTTCAGCTACTGAACTGATCCAACCTGCAAACAGCCGACTGAGACTTTTTGGGTCTGCTCTTATTACTACATTGCAACAACAGAGCGCAAAGAAAGGACATTAAAGTAAATAACTATCCTCACCCATTTATGGAAATGCACAGCAATGATGGACATACATTCAATATTTATCCACTGATGTCAATGCACATTTATTATGAAAAAAAGTTTAAAATCCTGCACAGTTGCCTTCCAGTTTAAGACTTAGTGACCCAATAAACAAGTAACTGGAGGCCACGTTTTCATCAGTTAAAATAGATTGTCGTCCTTTCCTTTATACCTGGGTTTAATACTAGTCACGACACCATGTGGTCAAGGTCCAAAATTGCTCTGACCCGATGTGTTTATTTCACTTAGGCCAAACCATCTGGCTGCTCTGAGCTGCAGGGTCACTTTTCATCCCCCTTTACTCCTTCCACTTTCTCTCTAAATTGTAGTAAACACACAAATCCTCCTTTTTACCAGCTAAACTCTGGTGACTCGCATTCCACAGTTCTTTTTGCAAGTGCAAAATGTATTTTTTGCAACATAATGTTACATGCACTAGGGTTGCCCGATATTGACTAAACGTGATATCAATTTCAATATTTTTAAACATGTAAAATGACATAACTAATGAAACAAGTGTTCTTACAACACAAGGTTTATTTCAACTAACTGTTATATTGGACTGGTACTAGAGCCCAACCAACATATTGGCGAGCCGATATTATCGGCCAATGTTAGGCATTTCCCGAACTATCAGCATTTATAATGACCGATACATTTTTTTTTTAAATGTTCATTCATCAAATGAACGGACGGACTACGACATCCCTGTTGGCAACACTGATTTCTTTTTTTGTTATTGTGTTTTTGTTCATGGGACTTTAAGTTTCATATCTTAAGTTTGTATTTTTATATTTTTTTTTTATCAGAACTTTAATATATTTTGATGTTCCTCTGATCTGTTGTCTGTGACAATAAAACAATAATATTATTTAATGAGGACTCAAATAGCTACAAATAATATTGTTAGGGAAATCTGTTTTTTTACGCGTTTCTGGATTATTTTTATTTTTTATATAACGGCCGATATAGCAGAATATTGGATTTTTAAATAACGAAATATCTGTATCAGTATGGGCCTTAAAAATCCTTTATCGGTCGGGCTCTAACTGGTGCAACATGAATATATAAATAACGACCATTTCTACAGAACAGGACATGTGTCATGCGTACAGTATAAAATATATGAAGAGAACAGGACACAACTTTTTTCTCTTTTCTGACTTGTTTCATTTTGTCTCTATTTCTTCACTTACACTGTCACTCTGTTGAAATAAGCAAACACGTGGTATGCTCCATTGGGTTTGTCACCCATGCGCTGACGTGCACCAACATGTGCAAGTGGCCCAATGAGTGGCCAATGAAATGGCACCCATTACAGCGTATCAAGTGGGCTCTAAATCAAACACAGCCAAGCCACACAGTCAACAAACGGGACGCAGCGCTCCACAAAATACTGCATACTTACCGCGAAACTTTCGATATATTGCGATAACGATGTTGAGTTAACATATCTTGCACCCATAACGTGCACTACGGGTCAAGGACATGTCCAGCTTTGTGAACTATGAAAAGAAAATGCATGCTCTTATACTTAACATCAACAGAAATCCACGTCACCAGATCAAAATCTAATCCAAATTGAACAAAATTCAAACTCAAGTAGAATAAACAACACTATACTAAACCAAAGCACCATAAAACCATTATACTTAAAAACACATTGCCACATGACTTAAACAATGCAAAGTATTAGATTATGTAAATGTAACCAAGAAAGATCAAAGACAGACCCAGAACTACCGGGAATCATAGACTGCTACACAAAAAATGAAGATTTTATTACAATATCAGTGAGCTAATGTATTGAATCCAGGCCATAAAGAGTGATGGCATAACAGCATACTACATAAACCATCAAAACCCCACTAAACAAATAAACAAAATAAAAGGGTAGGGTTAAACGGCACTATCAGAGGTAAACCCAGCACCACAAACAAACCAATTCAAGAGAGTACACACTCAGATTGCCCATTCACAACACTAAAATAGCTTAAACCGCACAAGAAACACACAGAAAGGCTTCTCTGCCTGTCAGTTCCCCCTCTAACACAGCAGAATCCCCACACAAACAGGCAAAACAAAATGTTCCATCCAATATTTAGTTAAAAGGACAATTAACAATTACTCTAAAAATGGGGGGGAAACCTGTGGTTGGCTCATTTAGCAATGTCTTTGTTTAAAACTAGGAAACAGAGAAGCATGCTAATAGGTTATACAAAAGAAAACTGCATAGAACATTTGCAAAACGTATGCAATAAAATAAATAAATATAACTTTCAAGGCCAGAATAGTTTTTTCTCCCTATTCAGAGACATGCAGGTGACTGAAATCTACATTTATAAAAAAAGAAAAACAATGTCACTATTACAAATACTAAAAGTCCACTTAAGAACATCTATATTCAGCAGGAGCAAACCTTTTTTTATTGGATTATGTGCCAAATCTATCACTCCAATGGTTTGTCCCACACCAAACACTGGGAATCTAACATTTTTTCATCATTTAAGAAGTCTTAAAAAAAAAACACCGAACATAAACTGGATTACACTGCCCTCCTATGTAAGTCTCTGTGTAGGAAGAAAATATGGCTGGACAATATATCAATATTGTATCGATATCGTGACATGACAATAGGTATCGTCTTAGATTTTGGATATTGTAATATCATGATGACATAAGTGTTGTCTTTTCCTGGTTTTAAAGGCTGCATTACAGAAAAGTCATTTACTTTTCTGAACCTACCAGACTGTTCTATTATTTGCCTTTTTCCCCACTTAGACATTATGTCCACATTACTGATGATTATTTATCTAAAATCTAACTGTGAAGATATTTTGTCAACGCACCAATTGTCAACCCTAGAATATCGCCACAATATCGATATCAAGGGATTTGGTCAAGAATATCATGACATCTGATATGCTCCTCATTGCCCAGCCCTAGAAGAAAGGTCCACTCAGGTCAGCTCCTCACACCCTTTTATAGACTCCGCCCCTTCTCTGAGGCTTCCTGATTCCTTCCCTTCCACATGTAACCCAAAGCAGCATGTTCAGCCCCGAGGTGCATTCAATACCCTGCTGTGTGAGCAAACCCTCTGCCTTTGTGTTACCACGAGTTTGCACGTCGCTGATGATGGAGTAACATGTCTGACACACACCCCAAACAATCACAACCAATGTCCTAATTAAACATGTTAAAACAAGCATCCTCGTTGTCATAAAAGTGATTTTTCTATAGGCTTAAGTGTAGGTATGGATCAATAAAATGGTCAATTGTCTTGGTTGTATGTTTCTTGTTCTGGTTTTATTTTGAAGTCTCTTTTTTAGTTTCCCCGCCCTTGTGATTGTCTTATGTGTTTCACCTGTTTCCCCGGCCTAGTGTCACCTGTTCCTTATTTTCTCATTACACTGTGTAGTCTCTCTTCTGTCTTCGTCACTTGTCGGATTATTGTATGTACTGTTTATGGTGTTTGGAGTGAGAGTGTGTGTTGTCTGTTCCAGTTTGTGGATTCTGCCTGTACCTGCCTGCTGTAATCAGGACACCGTTCGGACTGTGATTTATTTATTATTTCTGGCAAACCTAAACTACCTGTAAGTATCTGCATTTGTGTCCTACATCCTCTGAAACCCTAACATCAATAACATCAGTTATGGAGATTTGGTGCGCTTGCCCCACTGCACACTTTAAAAAATGACGTGCAACTCAGATTTGAAGTTGCACCTCATTTTAATCAGTACACAGGTGTGATAATCTTTGTTCTTCATGTTCAAAGCCTTGAAGTCTTCCAGATGTTCTGATTATTCAATCTTCTTTTGTGTAATAATTAAAACACTCTGGCTATAAATCTGTCATCCAGATAAAAGATGTATTATGCATATATAGTATATGTTAACAAGCTATGTAAACAGAAAAAACAATAAATGACACAAAATATGGACAGTGGTTAGGCCTAACCATCTACATTAGAATTCAAAAATTTCAGCAGGTGAATGTTTTTGTTATAAAAGCATTTTCCTTATTAATGAATTTGACTCGTTCATAATCTCAACAAATAAAATAGGCTTTAAATTAAAAAGACAGATAAAATAAAATGTTACATATTTTTGATTCGGGAAGACCTTTTAGTGACACAATCCCGAACACATTGCATCCAATAATCTGAAATGACACCACAAATAAATGTGTGCTACTCCATATTTTTATATTAGATTCAATAATAAATACACAAACAGCAGAAGAGCATGTAATGCCATTTATGACACGCCTCTCATGGTGGAGGCTATGTGGACCTGCCGAGCTCTCATCGCTGGGACTGTCCACTCGCACAAAGTAATGAGATCATCTCGGGTGAAGTGATGCTGAAAATGAATCATCTCCTCCCTATCCCCTAACGGCATGGTGGGCACATTTCTCCTAGACCTTGTACTCTGAGGCCATCCATCCTTCTCCACCACACAGGGCAGTGACTTCCCTCATCACACACAGACCCCCCCCCCCCCCCCCCCCCCCCCCCCCCCCAAAACAAAAGCACCTGACATGAAGCATGTATCTAATCTTATCATAGCCGTACAGGTCAACTCCAACAACGGCATTTCTATAAGAAGTATTGTGACTTTTCTATTTGGGTGGTCATTCACAAATTGTTTGCAACACAGGTCCAGTTATTTACGTCCAGTAAATACACACTAATACCCTTGCATCTTCAGGACATGTTTTCTATTAAGACTACATTTATTTTAGTTTAATGCCTGTACTGTGCCGAATACATAACATTACAGACCAATACCCAAAATGCCAGGGTCTAAAACCCTAAATGACTCTTACCCTGGCTATGTGCATGGAGAGGGTTGTCAACAAACATCTTAACCCATCCATAGAACAGGACCCACTATAGTTTGCTTACAAGACACACAGAGGGACTGAGGATCCTACCAGGTCAACACGGTTGTCAGTAATCTACAAAAGACTAAGGCATATGTACGGATTCTATTCATTGACTTTAGCTTAGCTTTATAAACAAAGCAGATAGATGTACTCCTGCAACGGCTTCTGGACTTGTAGTCCTTCAGTTTGGACGCGACAACTCGGCCGCTGTGTCACGCCAACCAAAGTGCAGGCTCAACGCAACGCTTGGCATGCTTGCATTTGAAAGTTTGACATAGTTGAACCGTTGCTACGGACTGTGACAAATGCCCTGCACTACCATTAGGAAGGAGGCAGGCAGCCAGCTGGCCACACAGGTAAAAGTGGAGAAAAGTTAAGTTTCAGAAATCAACACCAGCTCCATCCAACTCTCTCCTGTAAACTACAGAGACAGAGAGTACCCCTGCCAAACAAAAAAATATCTAGAGGGGAGTTTTTGTTCTTAGTGCAACAAAAGACCATGAGCAAACTGCATTATTCTGCATTGAATACCATGCGGTGTATGTATTAGTTGCTGTACAACTTTACAAAAAACTACCATCCAAAAAAATGGTGTGATGAGATTTGCTGTGTGCGCTGATATCATTCCGATGATTTTCCAGGTTGCTGGACAATAAAAGGTGTTTGCTATTCTGTTCTGGAACACAACTTTGCTTTAAGACAAAAGTATAAGAACATTCCTGTGGCTAATGAAATCTCACTGCACAATCAGTGGTGGGATTGAAGGATGGCCACACTCCTAATCTTTTAGACCTTGCAGCCTGTTTCCATGCTGCCCAGATATTAGGACAAAGCGCATTGATGAATTCCTGGAGAGGCTTTTTCTAGACAGACACAAACATAAACAATCCGGTGCAAAGAAAAAGGAGGTGCAATGTGGCTGGGAAGATAAAGCTTAATCTATCACAAGTCAGTAAGTGTTATAGGAAAAGACAGTTTAAAGGTTTAGAATAATCACAGATGTCAGGAGCTATTTTTCATTGTGCAAAGGATATGAGATGTCTGGGAGAGAAATATATCTTGAGGAGCTGTGCTGGGAGATGGGCTGCGGCTGGGACTATGGCCTTGGTAACTCAGGGGGATACGGTGCAGGTCACAGGGCCGGTTGACTGACAGTGCCAAAGGATACCAAAGCAACACAGCCAGGCTGCGGGGACAGACACCTAACAGAAGACAAACAGGCCTTTGACCAGCTGACCTGCTCCAGAGAGCGAGGAGCACGCCATGCGGTCTAAAAACGTCTGCGTTTGTGATGGATGACTCACTCTGGTCACACAAATCCACACGAATGAGCCTGCAGTGGCTATTTGCCATGCAAATTCTCACATAAAGGAGCAGGAAGACTCACACTTCTGTCAAGGTACCAGTTTAATGCAACTGTAAGCAGCTCATCCCACGATTGGTTCATTGCAAATCCATTTAGTGTGCAGTGCATTAATCACGCTGCAGGCTGCCAAGGTTCACCGTTTATGTGACTCTGTAGATTACAAGAGAGCGGTGCTGGAAACTCTCTTTAATGGTAAGGAAGCTCTCATTAGGTTCCCCGCATTCATTCACTTTTCCAATGTTGCGTTCAGCCTAACATACAAGCTCATGGAGGTTGGATATAGAAGCAGCTGACTGATGCAGTACGTGCACAGAATCCACAGAGAATCTGACTTGTACATGAGATTCAGGTGTCTCTGGAAGGTAAGCATTGCATTCCCAAAGTTTAAAGCTATATTACTGGGCCATTTGTGGAAAATAGCTTGTATAGTAGATAGCATTATGAGATTCTCAATATCCCCATCAAATTCCCCTGGGCACTCTCTCAATTACATCTTTCTTGCAGAGCTGCACTGAGTGGGCTTCTGACATTACAGTCAGTGCTGAGGTGACGTTACCGCATCACAAAATTAGATTGCATCACAAAAGGAGTATCCAGATGTGAAAATAGCGCACACACACACTCGCACGCACGCACACACACAGCATGCCCCCAAGAACCACACACACACCTCGGTGTGTGCTTATTAGATTAATAGTTTTCCATTATGAGCCATGCACAAAGAAAGCGGCTGATTGTCAAAATCTATCACAATCATTTAGCGAGTGTCACACTTGATCAGAACTAATCTTAATCGAAGCTGAGGCTGAATACATCAGTATTAAAATAGGTATGATGTTTGCATGAAGCATCAAGAGGCACATGGATTCTTAAAACTACACACGCACAGACAGTGTTCAATTAGAATTTGCGACAGGATATGAAAGATGGAAAGTAAATTACAATAACTTATTCTACAGTATGCTGCTTTGATTAAGAAGAGACACAGGAAGGTGAAGAGGGTGCTACACAGCTTGTTGGTCAAGGTATGTACTGTAATATTTACATTTCCTCAACACAAAGGCCGGAGGCCAACAATAGCAGAGAAATGGAGAAATTAATTTAACATGGTTGTCCTTCTCACATACAAATAGCTCTACATTTAAATACAAAAACAATTCTGTTTCTTTATTTCCATGTCCTCTACACGGATGACCAACTGAGGCTATTTTGCAGAGGCGCTGTTGCTGTGTATGGCCAAAGACAATTGATATTGGTTTAATGAAATGCCAATAAACCGGAGCACGTTTTTCTCCAATCCCGGAAAACCCACGGCGCTGTGGAGGAAGGTCTGGCAATGCAAGACTACCTGGAGAGAAACACAAACTGTCCTTTCTAGTAAGACCTCTCCATCACAGAGCACTCCTGGCTGACATTGTACTCCTGTTCAGCTTTGAATTGCAATGACATGCGGTCCATAAAGATGAAGAATTCTGCAAAGTCATGTCCTCATAAATGAGAGTGATGATATAGCTATACATGGTATGTATATGGGCTATATATGGTGATATATCACTGCAGAGGACTCCAATAGTCATTGTTGTCATGTGAGAACTATATAACTCCGTTTGTGTGACTTCTCCTGCTGCTGTTGTGAAGTTCTTAGGCTCCTCGCATGGGGAACTATTAGCTGTGTGTAATGGCAAGAAAATGATGTGAAGGCAAGGGATAAAACATACACTACCATCACATACAGAAGCGTCCTATTCCAAATAACCAAATCCACATTGCTCTAGGCACAAAGCTGCTCCAAATTTTCCACCAAGTCACTTATTTCCTCAGTTGGGATAAACGACCACTTAATGCAAGTCGATGTTTTATCTGACTAACCAACTGTCAGTCTTGTTTTAGCTTCCAAAAATCCAAACATCGCTCAACTTATATAAGAGGGAAAAAAGGACATAAATTATTCACCCCAAAACACCTTTTTTTGGATTTCTATTCTAAGGATGAGCTGATACTCCAACTGCTATGAACACCATCTATACAAGAGTTTGCAATGTGTCTGTGTGACAGGTTCATATTACAGGCGTCCTTTCTATGCGTGTTGACGCAGGTGTTGCTCAAATTGAAGCGGCGTCTGCTTTGGAAAAGTGCGCTGCCACTAATGTGGTAGTGATTCCAGGGGCAACAGAGGGTTTGTTCGAGGAAACTAAGCTCGTCTCCCATCTTCTTTGTGAGGTATTATCCTCAGTCATCTTTCTCTCACACCTTAGAACAGCCTGTTGGTACATTTCCAAACTTCACTGTGGCTTATCTTCGTTGGTTCTACTAATTTCGAGTAACTGTTACTTTATTTACCCAGCAAATAAAACTTCCTCACCTAATTTGTTTGTGAGCGGTTACTTCCAATTTTGGTTTGGTAATCCTGTGCTGGACTGCAGTTAGACATTATTATAAAATTCTAAATCTGGAATATTTGACATGATATATTTCTTTGGAAAGACAGATGACAGAAAAATAATCCGCTGCTTTCTAAACACAAGATTAGGCTTAAACCGTGGCTGACCACTGAGGGAAGGTGGCCATCTTACATAAAATACTCAATTCAGATTGATTTAGGTGCCAAATCCTGATCCAATAACTGTAAAGCCGGTTCATATGAATAGTTGATTGTTAAAACTATTGTTGTGAAAAAAGACTACATGAACAGGAATTATTTATGAAAGTGTGTATCTGTTTACCGATGCAATGTACAGGAAGCACTTTTCTGCAGTCTATTTTTAGCACATGAGAGGGCATCAAAAGATGAAAGTAGTTAGTTCAGTGCGGTACAGAACATGGTAATTCCATTTTCCATCCTTCAAAGCAGTGAAAGTGAGGGCTCTGATTTATTCATAAGCCGGGCTTCTTCTGCCAGAGAGCATTAGACAAAGGCAGATCACACAAAGGTAACAATTATGCTGAGAAAGGCAAATTACAAATCAAAACAAATCAAACTAAGGTGTGAACAGTTAACATGTTGCACTGCACAGGATACACTACCTTCTCAACTCACCAGTTGACAAGTACAGCTTTGGTTTCAAGCAACTGAGCTAAAAATCTTCTTTCCATTCAAACCTTGAGGCGGCTGTTGGTCAGGCTATTTCATTTATTTTCTCCCTCAACAGCTGCACTAAGTGTGCCTTCAGACCAAATTGCAGGAAAAAAAACTCCACCCCTCCCCCCATACATCCATCATACTTGGACTACAACCCACTCCACACCCCCAGCTCATCCAACAAACGTGTGATCTGCGATCCATTGTGGGCCTGCAATCATGACAACTACATATAATATTAAGTTTTGATGTGGTGTGTGTGTGTGTGTGTGTGTGTGTGTGTGAGAAAGGCGTGTCAGATGCTCTTGTTGGGTGACTATGCAGATGTTCTTGATGTTTGAGTTTTTGGTGTTATCTGTTGATTGTTGGAGCCGACGATGCAAGAACGTTTTCTCGTTGAACTGACAACAAAGTTGGATCTCATCTTATTCCAATCCTGTGGTGTAAAATGCTCCTTCCTGGCCGTAAGGCGCCTTGCAGCTCCATGTCAGAAATGATTCAGCATGATTGTGGCTGCACAGCCTCCATCAAGCTTCTGTCAGTCTCTATCAGAGAGTGAAGGTCACCGCTCTGTCCTGCTTACCTGGCCTCCTGC
>NC_048410.1:4357811-4360558 GCF_013103735.1 Etheostoma cragini
CCCCCCCCCCCCCCCCCCCCCCACTGCACCTTCAGCCTCCCTCTGAACATCGCCTCGCTACTTTCGCTGCCTTTATCTCCGTTACTATGTTGATAAATCCCTAACTGCAATATTGGCCTGGGATAATATAGAGTGGTCTTCTCAGTTGTGTTTTTTTCTGCAGAATAACATTCTCGTCAGGCTAGAAAAGCGTCTGAAGCAATATTTGGATCATTGTGGCTCAGAATATCTCTCCACTAAATTTCAGACTCTATGTGTTTTAGGGTCAGCAGCTCTTGGAAGCCTCACACATGAATTGACACGCTGAGTAAAAGAAAAGCTTGTACTGTAAAAAAAAATATTTTGTTTGGATGAACAGACTGTTAGTTATTTAATCTGAAACTAAAATTAGTAATTTTAAGCAAAATGTCAAATGTTGTGCTGTTCCAGCTTCATAAATGCGAGAATTTGCTGCTTTTTTCTGTTCAATAAAATTGTAAATTGAATATCTTTGAGTTTTGGACTGTTTTTTTTCATCTTTTTTCACTAGAATGAAACAGATGAAAAACAGTTGCACAGAACAGTCTAAATATAACTCCCCACTGTTGATAGGCTTAACGGCTTTTAGGTAAAGTAGTCCCTATGAAAGTTACAGTTCACCCTAAAGCCGCCTACACGTGATAAGATGATGATTGGGAAGGAATGGGAAATCAACGGAATGGCTGGTGCAAGGCGGTTTGCCACCGCAACGCAGACGTTGTCAACAGAACTCACCGGAAATCCAAAACACTTCCACACCGGCGACTTTGGTGGAAGAGCGTCCTAATGTTTTGCTGGTGACATTTGTAATCCCAAGATATTGAACTGCACGCTGACAGACATCAGCCGATCAATAATCACACCATAATAATCCCACTTCCTCTCTGGATTCTTCCGAAACTGACAACAATCAAATGAATGACAACATCTGTCTCTGGTGTGCATTCTTTCATTAAGTAACTCGAGCTACCGTGACCAAAAGGTTATTTCTAATAAAGAAAAATTACTTTTAATCTCAAGCCTGTGGGCCTCTTAGGTGTGATCTGGTCACGTTTGATGGATATCTCTGTGTCCAGTCCTTCCTCCTGGCTGCAGTATGAGGACGCTGGCAAACAGCAGGAACAAGGAGACATAATAAACCTGCAGGTAGGTATTTCTTTCATTATTACAAATTAGCTCACTCACAAGGCTAAATACTCTAATCGCTTTTTATTAGACGTCAGGAGATAATTTGATCCATAAGATATAAAATCGATTGTCAAATTTGGTGTGTAGAATGGATGGATAATTTAATATTATCAATACTTGCCTTTTAGTGTAATTGTGACATTCATGTCATATTATTAACAATATAATATGATCTGATCTGATTCATGATTTGAAAATGTGCACGCAAGTGGATCAGTTTGATTATTTTACATCACATTGCACATAGTTAATACAATTGATTGTTAAGATAGCATATAGCATAGTTACAGCTATTAGATACACATATATTAACCAAACAGTCCACGTGTAGTTTTATATACTGTACAACATGGTCGTGTCATAACTTCACACCAATCGACAGCAGAGATGTGGTTGGGCAACTAAGATAATTTCGAGGAGTAGCTCCTCCTTTAGGACACAAACAGCCATCAGTTTAAACGCAACATAACCCATGTCACAGTATCCACTGGCTGCCTGTCTGGCTGCTGGCCAAGGACGTATTTTATTTGGAGAGCAGAAGCGACTGACAGATGCCTGAGCAGCAACACAGCATTCATCAAGGCATCGGCCGCCTGTGAATACAGGGGCTGCCTCTGCTTGTATCCACCTGCAGCTATTAAGACTGCCAAATCCCAGGCATGAGAGGAGCTGGCTGAAGCAGTACTCCGGTATCACAGGCCTGACCCCACTAGACAACAGTCAGCTCTGGGTGTTAAACCAACCTATCCGCTCCATACATCACTGTTATCTCTATCACCCCTGTGAAGATTAGCCTTCAGCCCGCGCTACCTACCTGTTCAAAGTGCCGCTGCTGAACAAAAACCCAGAGAACCCAGGCAGCAGCATGAAGTGATAACCCTAAAAAACAAGGTATAGATTCGGGAATGTGGAGGAATACACTGACAGGTATGGGATGCCTTTACGTCAACCAAAACAAGTAATATAGTTCACCCACACTTTCAAATGTGTCATTTTTGAACGTTTTTTCATTTGTGTTCACCTCTGTTGGATGAAACAATGGTTTAACGAGTCCTAATTTAGCTCAGGTCCCTCCAGAAACACCCCAAGAGATATACCTAGAAGACACAAAACTGGAAAACATTGCATACGTGTTCATTTTGCAGGCAATGATGATGTAAACGGCAGCGGACAGATTGAACTCTATGTTGGTGTGTCAGCTGTATTTTTTACGCAGACAACACTGCATTCCTGGAGGAACAAGAACAAAATGATACTGTTGTGAGTTGTTATGCACTAGATTGTCTTGGTTTTTTTAAATCTGCCTGCCACTGTCAATATGAGGTGATATGAGGATGTGAAGGAGCCCATATGTATTCTCTAGATGACCCTCCGGAGAGTAATCGACGGGGCTACATGAACGTGGCAGGTTTATTAAGCCAGTGCTTAGAAATTAAGCCACAAAGTGGCATATTAATCATCATTTCACTGGACTAAGTGACAGAGGAGTGTGATCATTGGATATCATTTTGGGTGTGTGTGTGTGTGTGTGGGGGGGGGGG
>NC_048410.1:4360662-4371859 GCF_013103735.1 Etheostoma cragini
AAAAACATAATCAAAGCAACATGACCGGCTTAAAACATCATAACAGCATATCCAGGAGAAACACACACACACACACACACACACACACACACACACAGTAATGTAGGTTGGCACAACTCTTCTAAGGATTTTCTTTCCAATAATCCTATCATGGTATTTACCACAAACCCATGAGTGTACATTCAGATTATTTTATATTTCTCAATGTATTTGTCATGATAACACACGCGAAGGACACCAGCGTAGTCCATGAAACCCCACTTTGAGGAAGCCCCTGATCACAATCTCTGATCCCCCGCTGCAGGCGTCTCTTGCGTGTCAACCTGGTCATCTAAATAGTGATGAAATGAGGAGAGGAAAAGGCGCTCTTCACTTCTACTTCTACACATATCTGCACACCGCATGTGTGTCTTGCAAACTGACTTATTCTTGCATTAACGGTAGCCTCTCTCCACAATGCGGGCTACCAAAAGTCCCTCTTAACAGTGCGCTGCAGCCTGGTGGAATGTGCAAAGAATCACGACGTTTCCCTCCGGTACTGAATTAACTGCACTGTTAGCTCCTGAGTCTTAACTTTCTTTCTTTTTCACGCTTAAAAAACGGGGTCAATGTGGACGAATAAAGCGCACCAAAGCGGGATCATCTCATCCTATAGCCTACAGTTACACGGTAAATGCATGTGCAGGTGCAAGGCAAGAACATTGGCAGTGAGTTATCTGTGCGTCGTAGCAGATGCACGTAGAATTGTAAAAAAAAAAAAAGAAATCGCACACTATTACATTGCATAATGACTTTGACGGATGTCTTACCTGTTCAGGAGAGGAGACACGACAGTAAGCAGGGGAGAGAAGAGAGGGTGTCGGGCGGAGCGCCGAGCCACACAGCCTGCACGGTGGATGGACTACACGTCCCAGCACTAAACTCCAAAGTGCGTCTTTCTTTTTCTCCACGCCAATAAAGGACAGCGAGGTTCAGACCACCCCCCCTTATTTCTAACTATATACCAACTGTTTCCTCCTCCTCCTAATAATAACAATAATAAAAATAATAATAAAATAATAATAAAATAATCCTGCTTCAGGTATAGCATGTGGTGGCATTGATCTGCACTATGTAGATAGGCCTAATCATTTTTTGTCAGTTAACATGTAAATCATAAAATAGCCTACTGCCGGCTATCTGTGCATTATCTGCCCTTAGCATGTATCTCACAGCTGATGATGTTCATTAGCTTTCACGCAAGTTCTCATAGGATTTCAGAGAAGAACCTTTGCTCGTCTATGAATAGGCAAAACATATGCTACCCCTAACAGAATCAGCTTGCTCATACTTATTGCCACGACAGCAATATAAACGAGTGAGATACACCAGAGATGTTTACAAACCTCTGCGGAGGCATATAATCACGTTAAATGTGTAAGTATGCGGGAATACAACAATGGTTACCAACAAAATAAACGTTTTACGCAAACTGTATTCATAAAAATAGCAACAGAGACGATTTCTAGTCCCTCCCTGTTAAGTCACCCAGTCAACTTGTAGAGATTGTGGGACTTCCCAAACTAAATAATTACCGCACATGTAAACACCAAACTGCTGTGCTAGCTCTATCCAGTTATAACTAAGATATCTGCTGAAAAGATTTTTTTTTCCAAGGATATATTTAGATATTAGCAAGCTTAACGACCGCGAACATAAAACAGACGATTTCTTGTCCCTATAAAACGTTGGTCAGCAGCTAACTAGCTAGCTTACTTAAGCTAAAGTTAGCTTTGTAGAGATTGTGGGATTGCCCAAACTAAATAACTACCACACACAGAGCTACACCAAAGTGCATTCCTTGCTCAACCTTGTTGTAACTAATATATCTGTTGAAAAAACTATTTTTCCATCGTCAGATATAGCTCCTTAACGTCCGCGAAAAACATTTTTAGCTACCAGCTAATGTTTAAGATAGCGGCTCACCAGCATAGCTAATCCAAAACAGCTCCAGTGAAAATTTACTTCAGAGCGTTGTAACAAATACATTGATTAATCCGATGAATCACTTTATAAAGTAGTAAGAGAGCTACTGTATATGAATGTTGAATGAATGTTCCACTGTCGTTCCTGAAATACTTAGCTAGGTGCATGGATAAATATGTTAACGCATGTTAAACGCATGTTAACGCATGTTAAACTCTTTAATTCAACTCCGTAATGTTGACACGGAAACGGCTCAGTGATAATTACAGTGATGCGCCAGGTGTGCTGAAATGTTGAACGTGCCTTCATGCTGATTTGAGCACGGCCTAAATGTCTAGTTGACCAATCAGATTTTCTGGTCGTATCTACTTGTTGTATAATCGAAGTTTGTAATGTTTGAATAATATGTAACTTTAAATTATTAAACTGGCAAATCCTTGTTCTCTACCAAATCACAAGGGTAATATCTAATACCAATGAGCTGAAACGTTATAGGTTACCGTAAAGCTCCGTAAAGGCTGAGGGCAGCTGCTGATTTAGGTGATAATTCTCTGTAGGTTTATATGCCAACACATCTCATTGTCGCATTGTTATTTGATGCAATATTATTAGCAAAATATAGATTTAATAATTTATACTGGCCATTGATCGCCAGAGGGAAAATTCCAATTTTGCTCTGTTTGTTAGTAGGCTAATCACTACACAAGCCTGAAATACACACACATGCATCACACACATCAGGACCTATACATGCACAAAAGGAGAGATGTCAGAGTGAGTGGGCTGCCAGCTGGAACAGCGCCCTAAGCAGGTGGAGGGGGGGGTGGTACGGTGCCTTGCTCAAAGGCACCTGTCAGTGCCCAGGAGGTGAAGTGGCATCTCTCCAGCTCCAGATCCACACTCCGTACTTTGGTCCATACGGGGTCTTGAATCAACAACCCTCCCGTTCCCAACCCAACGCCCTACGGACTGAGCTACTGCCACCTCCATTTTAGCTAGCAAACAAATATGAGCTATTTTTACTATCAATTATTACCATCATTCTTATCATGTGTGCAACAATTACAGAAAAGCAGTTGCTGGTAATCTTCAATCACAATCCAACAATGATCATTAAATAATTGATATAAGATAATAATAAGAAGAAGAAGATAATATAAGTCTTAATTATTAAGTCGTAATTGCAATACAATTGAAATGATCTTCTAACTGAAGTGTAAATGTAGTGTAAAATCACTATTAAATCTGTCACAATCACATTTGAAGGAAATTGGAGCATAACATAACACATGTAAGATTAGCTCAGTGTGTAAAATGAGGTAATCATTGGTAATGTGACTCACAGTTGCAATCCGGTCCACAGTTACCATGCCTGACGAAGGCAACTGATGAGCAAAGATCCCTATTAATTTACATGCATCATTTTCATTTTGATTTAACCAGGTAAGCCGATTGAGAACAAATTCTCATTTGCAATGCCAACCTTGCCAAAACATGGCATAAAACATAAGAGAAAACATAAAATTACAAATTAAATGTGCAAAACATAAACTATAAACAATACAAAAAAGAGTGGACAAGTGATTTTTGATCCAGTTCTGAAAAATTGGGGTAGTTCTACAACAACTTAAAAGTTAAAAAAGGTTGTCTAAATACATTTCTTTGAATGGGTGTATGTCAAAAACAGGAGTTTTGACAATTACTGTACCTAAAAAAGAGCTGAAATATCCTTCTCCCAAATATATTGCAGACTAAATCCTCAATCAACAACTAGTCCAAGCTTTCTGTCTTTTATTAAAAATAAATCAAATATCTCTGTATGTGCATAACGTCATGTCTGAAAATCCTTCCATTCTGGACCCAAACCAAAATGAGGGTGGTGCACCTTATTCACTTTCACCACTTTCAGACATTACTGACCTCTGCTGAAACTTAATTAATTAATTTGACAATGAGTTCTGATTGATGTACATCATATTTCTGTGAGAGATTATTCTTACTATTGCAAAAAAGAGAAACATTTATTTCACTTATCTCAGCTTGGAAGCACTTTGATACGTTTTACGTTCAGGACGTTAGTTAACCCGGTATATCTTTCTCTTCATGTACTGAAAATGCCAATGGGACTGTCTTTTAAACGACAATGTAGCAATTCTTTCTAAATCTATACTTCATAATGCATTAGTCAAATTCTATTACTGTAGTACGAGCATGTAAAATACTGATGAAAACCTAAGACGTGACACAAATCCTCTGGAGTTTTGTCCTTGTTCAGACAATTTGGAGCAGGAATTTGGTTTCTGGCCTCATTCTTAGGACCTTGGCCGGTAAAGCAGCCAAAAAAAAAGAGAAGTCATTATCTGTACAGATAATAACTCCATAGGCCATTCATGTAAGGACAAATCCCAGAGGAAGGTACGCCTGCAGTAGTCACATCATTATCAATAGAGTCAACTCCCTTGTGAAATCCCAACCTCCCCCCCCCTCCCCCCAAAATAGAACGGAAGTGGCGAGGGTAGATTTCGGTTTCATGATCAGTGGAGAATGTGCTCAGGATCCAGGAATACAAACTACACCAAGGGCAAATATGCAGTTATCAGAATAGTCTACATAATTAAAGTATTCATTTCATGTAATTACTCCCTAATCCTGTGGGACACCAAGTGTTACATAATGAAGATCCTGATATTGAACAACCTGGGTAAGTGTTGCAGAGCTCAGTAATATTAGATGGATTCAATCATTATGGGTGAGAAAGCCATTTTCTTTTTTTTGACTGGCTGTTAGATGTTGTTTCCATAGAAGCAGGTTCAGTTTTCTTTCTTTAGGTAGGAAGAAGTTCCAAGAGAAGCAGAAGGTAGTCTTTGGTCCTAATCATAGTTTAGCAGTTGATTTAGTGATTTTCTTTATTATTGTGCAAAAAAAAAAAAAAAAAGTCATCACATTGGCTGAGAAGTAAGTTTTGTATTGGAAGAGGTCTGGGTTCTTGGTCTGTCAACCTGCCATCATAGAAATTAAGGTGGCAATGAGAGAAAAATCTGAACAATTCTGATTGCACCACTTCTTTGCGACAAATTATGTGCTATTCTATTAGCGGTTTTACGGATATGTTTAGACAGCACAAAGCTGCGGGTAACTTTAGGGACAGATCATAAAGTTGATCGCATGTTCAAAGAATCAACTCTAAAACGAGACTTGTTTTTGTCTACAGTCACTCCTCTGCTTTGTCTGTAGCACTTCATGGACTAACGTTGCCAGGGAACATAATCCAAAGCAATTAAACAAATTCAAAAATATATTGGGCGAGACCATTTAGCATTATATAAAATGAACCTTTACATGACAGGATTGTTTTGTAATTAGACTGATTAAGTTCTCCCTCATAGCGAATTGCACCAAAGTTTTTATGTAGGAGGACTGAAACTTATTTAGAGATATCTTATAGTCGTTATGTGCTGCAATGGCACCTTCACACCAAACTCGTGAAGGTGCCCTAAGATGTAACATGCTGCTGACTGGTGTCTCTGAGCGAAACATCAAAACTCCAGACGCTCCAGTGTCAGTTGCTTGATAGCTGAAAGTGTTGCAATGCAACCAACACACTGTAAACATGTGATTGTCTGTAGGCATGCGTGTGTGCTGTTCGAGTCTGCATGTAAACAGCTTTTCACAAAGCGGTGTCAGACACCCTTTATAATCTAATGAAAGAATTAGCATGTTGAATTGACTGCTGTTATGATATAAAGGGCAGTTAAGCTCGGAATTTTAACCAAATCTCACTGATTGACTGTGTAGTGACAATGAGACAGCTGCCTTTTGATTTCTTATTGTCATTTGCATAATCACATTCATGCAACGAGGGTAAAATTGAAAACATGAAGGGCAAAGACCTGTGCTCTCAACCACTTTAATGTTTAAGCCGCAATACGAGTTTATATCATTACCAGCCGCAACAGCGGCGGTGGAATTGTTTTCACCCTCTGAGTGTGTGTGTGTGTGTGTGTGTGTGTGTGTGTGTGTGTGTGTGTGTGTGTGTGTGTGTGTGCGTGTGTGTGTGTGTGTCTCTCTGTACATTGTGGCAAAATGACTACATACTGTAGTGGGGAACTACCACAGAGACACTTGATTTTCTTTCCGCAATAACGTCGCAACCATGCAACCAGTTGTGTATTTGAGACCAGAATAAAGGACAAGTTCAAAAAACTGGTGTAGTCCGAGCAAGGGCGCCACACAAACACTTTAGACCAGCCACTTTACTTTGATGTTATGGCGGCTGTGATCCGTCCCCGGATGGTCTCTAGTTTTGTTAATTTTTTTCATTTTTCCATTCCAAAGAAGCATACCACAATGCAACGTCCCATTCATTCCATTACTGTGTGTTGAAAGCGTTTGAAAGCAAAGACTTACTTTGTAACACTCTTTGGCACATTCATAATTATAATTTATGGTAATTTTATCTTTGATACCATATAGGAGTCCTGCGGCTTTGTGTCTCTTCCTGAACATCTGTTGTATTTTGTGTTTATTTAATCTCAAATGGTTAAGTTTTTAAAATTTATTGCACACTAGATAAAAAAAACCCACAGCATAATCACAGGAAATTGACGTTAAGTAAGCTTTGTTAATGATTTATTCTTCTTTAGCTTTTTTAGAGTAACATGTAATGCAAGGCAATATTATTTATACAGCACATGTCATACACAAAGGCAATCCAAAGGGCTATACAGTACCCACGTGTACAGTACATAAGGGATAAAAAGCATGAACATACAAAATAAACAAAGGAGAAAAAAAAGAATATATACGACGATTAAAAAACAGTCCTATGATCTTTCTCATGATGAGGTGCACACATCCTCTCCTGCGTGCTGTGGTGTACACTGTGGCTGTTAGTAATGAGTCACAACGTGCCCTCTCACTCACCGTGACTAACATTTGAGAGAAAATAGACAAATCAGAGATGCTTTTTATATCTAGACCTTTCAATTGGGATGTGACCGGTCGGTAATAAGTGACACCAAAGCCGGGCTGTGTAATTTATGTGCTGCCTCAACAAATTGCTTCACAGGGGACGTGGGGAACCTTTTCCTCTTCTGGCAGATGAAACCCACAGAGACAGTACCTTCTAACACTTACTAAAACTTCAAGCTGTTCCTAGCCTTGACTACACCCCCGTATAAAAGCTCGGTGAAGAGGGTCACATGATGCTTTTCCTGTACACGGATGTGCAACTTCATAATGACATAATGACTCTGATTGTGTGAAATCCCACTACCATTTGTCATGGTATTATAGCTTTTGCAGTTTTAATCAGAAAAACACTTGGTAACGTGTCTGCGATGGCTTCCGCGATTGCCTGAAGTCACACTTCTGTGTTATTACATCTTTGAAAATTTTATTTGCTTGCTGAGGCAACACAGGTTTCTCCCTCTAATTGTCTCTTCAGGGAGCGGAGTCTTCATGTGTGAAGGAAGGGAGGGAGCAAACAAAGTTTTTTTTGGCCCACTTTTATCAGACCACCACCAAGACAAGACATGATGAAACAAACTCTGACCAAGATAAAATCTGCTGATAGAACTGATAGAGCGAGCACTCCCTGACGCAGCGGCCGTGGGTTTCAGCTCCGACCTGTGGCCCTTTGCTGCATGTCATTTTCTAAAATATAATCTAAAGAAAGATCAAATCTGCTCTACTTTTAAGCACCAGCACAATATCACTAGCATCCAGGAGGAACTACAGAGTGCTACTACTACCCTGTTCTCTTCACTTTTATTGCAACCTATCTACTTTCCATCAGCAGAAGGATGTTATGGATACCATCATTTTACAGTGTACATTGACAGTGTTTGCCTGACTCCAATTCAGAGAGAGGCCAAGGGAGACTGCAGCTGCAGTGGGGGGGATTTGACCTGGCCGCGGGGAGTCTGCACAACCTGAGCTATAAGAGCAAACACATACTGGTGCTGTCTTTGCTCAAATTGCCCTCTGATATCAGAAGAAACGGAATTATTCTGCTGACATTTCTGTCAGCGTGGGCGTTGTTTGTTGGATACAGTTCCCAGCGGCAGCCTGTGACAGCACATATGTACTTAGCATCAATGTTTAACCCCTCACTCGGACAGAAGTGTTCTGGACACCTTCGGGTTCCAAAGACAAACTGGGAAAAACCAAGAACATGGTGTTGTATTTGTGTTTGACATTTTTGTATGTATTTATTCTTTGTTTTTTTGAGTATTTTTATGGTGCTCAGTTTTAAGTGTTTTTTATTGGTGTAGCATCTTGATTGTTTTTCCAGCCCCTCTGCTGTCAGGTGACAGGGTCGGGGTGGTGGTCCAGCACGGGGGGGGGCAGAGGACATGCGTTCTTCCTCACAGCTGTTGCCGTGGCTCTGACTCATTAAAAAAACACAAGTAAAATTAAAAAAAACTGCATAAACTCCGCTACCGTGTGTTTATTCAAAAATGAAGGTACACCTACATGTAGGCCTAAGAGACTGCAATATAAGCCTATATATTACTATTAAGAGAATAGTATACCTATGTCAAGGATGTATAGATTAAATAAACTTCAGCTGGTGTCCGATTTCATATGGCAATGCTGTTGAGCGCATCAGTGATCTCTTTCTATTCAACATTCTTCCTACAGCCTAATACCAGTTTTTAGGCTGCCAAACAGGACACACGTTACTGCAAATTAAACTGAGATGTCAGGGTTTCAATCTCCACCTCTGAAAACTGCCGCCTCTTACCGCATTACGTCTGGCCATGTCGTAAATAGTAGGGGCGAGGCCTCAAAACAGAGAATATATGGGCGGCGTGATCTTAAAATCACGATCTTTTCCAGCCGCGTTTATCAATGTACGACCATTCTCACGCTTTGATTGGTGTGGTAAAAACGCTTCATATATCCCATGTGAAGCCTGTCGTAAGAAGATTTTTGCACTCATATCTGCGCTGGTTTCTACGTTAGGTTGATAAATGAGGGCCAGGGAGATGGAGATTTTCTCTTAGTGCTCCTGCTGTAGCACAGCAATAGATCCGCCCACTGAGCTTCTCTCCCGTGTCTACAATAACTGGTGACTGAGAAATTGTAATCAGGCTCTGAGACAATCTGGAAAAACAATTAGCAACAGCTTGAAAAATAAATCAGAGCATGTGATTGCTCGAAATATACAAAACTAGTTGAGCTGAATTAAAATAATAGCCTTAACGTGTAAAATTAATCTTGTCAATGCTCACAATTACAATGCTAACATGCTGACGTAAAGCAGAGATGTTCAGGTTTGACCGTGGTAAACTGCGTATATTTGCTAATTAGTACAATACACAAAGTACAGCTGAGGCGCATTCATTTGCAAATAATTTATCATAAAACAAAGTATTGACTAATTTTAGCTAAGGATGGCAATATGTGGAATGTTAAGGGATCAACCAAGTTGCTAAAATTCATCCTTAGGTTTAATGTCTGTACCAAATTTCATTAGATGCCATTTAATAGTTTTTCTGACATTTCACTTAAAACCACCACTGTCATGATGATGGTGCTAGTGGAAAAGTCAGGGGGTCACCAAAGTCAGTAGCCTTCATCCTCTGTGGACCATGAATGTTCCACAGAGAATGTGAATCCATCAAATGCCAGATGTTGGAGTGGACCAAAGTCACGGACCAACTGACTAAACAATATTTCCATCTCAAGCATGGGTAAATTGTAATTTTTCCATCAAGTTTAGTCCTATAATTGCTCCATTTTAGCTATATTCTTTGCACAAATTTCCCAATCACAAAGAGGAGAATCACCTTTTAAATGCTCAAACGTTACATATCCTTTGGAAGCCAGTCTAATGTGATGACAGTAACAATATGTATTGTACCAAAGCCATAACAAATTATAGGCTATTATAGTGTTTTGAGCCAAAGTGATATCTACTCAAGCTTTATCGTCATCTCTTGAAAGGGGCAATTACTGACCATAATCAGTCCAAACAGTCATGCTTTTACTGTCTGTAAAAGTAGAGCCACCATGCCGCTGCAAAATAGCCTTGGGAAGGAACTTGTCTTGGTGGAACATGTGTATGTTCAAAGGTTGTTTTAGTTGTGCCACAAAAAAACTCAGATTGGAATTATCGTGGATTATTAAGTGGAACGTCGTGGACATAGACTAGGGGGACACCTAACCCAGCACCCATGAATGGTAAGTAATCATGAAGGTCATGACAGGTAACTCTGCAGACCTCACTGCACTGCATTACCAGTTCTAAAGTGAAAAATGTCCCACACTGTATATCAAAGGCAAACTATCAATGTAGCAACTGCATGCAGCTGATGGGGAAACAGTGTGGGGCCAATTAGCTTAAAAAATGCTTCATTCTTCTAAGGCTACATCTTGTAACGCATAGTGAGGGTGTTGTTAATGTAAGTGTTTGTTTTTTTACAGCATTGTGAACATTAAAGCAGCACAAATCGATATTTTCGCATGCACAATAAAGCAAATGAGTATGTGTAATGTGAAAGCAGTCAATCGTTATGACGAGCCCACAGAAAAGGATCACCTGACTCTGCAGTTTCCCTTAGCTCTGAGGAGTGTGTAGTGAGTGTAAGCTTTATGGCCTGGAACTTTACTGTTTAGGTTCAGTCTCATGGCTCTCATCAACCGTTTTCAGCAGCAGGCAGCTATTTTAAACCCCACCGTACACTCCATGCTCTGCACAAAACAACATACAGACAAAGTTAGTCAGAGTTTATTTAGATAGCGACAGTAATGGGCATCAGTACAAGTACACGATGTAAATATGCTAGAGATGGCACCATGGCTAATTTTCATCTATTTTCCCATGGCAGATACATAAAAAGAAAAACATAAAAACAGTAAAAAGCATGCAACACCCTCATAATTTGAGAGGCAATACCAAATCTAATAGCAACAGTCAAGACAAAATACAAAAGAGCATGGAATTGTTAAAATGTAAAAGTGAGTGTAACTTTGAGTTTATGAGTTTTAAAATTGATGTATGTGGAACGGCCCTTTATTGTAGAGGGTAGGCTATTCCAATATTTATTTCCCTTTAGTGAAAAAACAGTTTGTCCAAAAGTAGTGCGCCTAAAAAGTATTACACAGTCCCCTTTGGTGGAGGCCGTTGTACTACCACCGCACTCCAATCTACACTCACCGGCCACTTTATTAGGTACACCTGTCCAACTGCTTGTTAACACTTAATTTCTAAGCAGCCAATCAC
>NC_048410.1:4371959-4384761 GCF_013103735.1 Etheostoma cragini
GAGGCACTTCTGAAGGCAAAAGGGGGTCCAACCCGTTACTAGCATGGGGTACCTAATAAAGTGGCCGGTGAGTGTATGAAAGAAATCATTTGGTGCGGGAGGGGAACAATGATGTTATAAATAAAACATGCATACATAAACATTTTAAAATTCTCAAAACTCAATAGTTTATGTTTTTTCCCAGTATCCAATGATGAATTTATACCGTTTTTTTTATCCAGGATTTTAATGGCTCTTTTAAAGAGTGCTTATATTGGGTAGCATTTAACAGCTAAAGACAAACCACAGCTAAAGGCTGGGTGAATATTGGCCACCAAATGAAGGTAATGTTACTTTGCATCTGCTGGATGTGTAAGGCAACTGCTTGCCAAGATCTTTGTCATATCAACTGTATTTAGAGAGCTTGTTCTCTTGCCCCCAAGTGCCCCAAAAATCAATGAATGTTGCTTATATTTTGGAAGAAAAAAAACTTTTTTTAAAGCACTCATGTACATATACTTACTAAACCGCAATAAATGGAAATTTTTCCCACACACACACACACACACACACACACACACACACACACACACACACACACACACACACACACATTTTGACCAGGACTGTTTCATCAACACAAACGGCCATGAGATCTACGTTAACAAGAGATCTACTGTCACGCTTGGTAACAGTAGAAGTGATAATGGAGGAGGTAGTAGTAATAGTAGTAGTAACAATATCATTTACCACAATAGTCTGAATTAAATCAGATCATTTGAACTAGAATTACAATCACATTGTAGAAATAATAAAAATAAGAAGAAGAAAGTGACATTGTGCAATAGGTTAACAAAATGTATCAGTTTTGCTTGGAGAGAATCAATAGAAACAATTATATGTCTTTGCTTAAATGTCCGTCAATTCTATTTTAATGATAATTATTTCATTAGTTCTATTTTAATGATAATATGTGCAAGGATATTTTTTAACTTATGGGTTTCAAACATTTTTCTTTTTCCCTTGGCTGTTCTTCAGATGAACAATAGAATTTTTTAAATAGTGCTGTACATACACACATAGGTTAGCATGTCACTCATTGCTAAAGCAAGCATGGGACAGACTGAAGCTTCTGGTTACATTGAGGCCAATCTGCTTCACAATTCCCTGTCTGATCCCACGCCGAAACACGGGCAGTTAAAACAGAAGCAAGGTATACGCCGAGCCAGAAACCCCTGCATGACAGAGGAGGGAACACCGAGGCTCATTAACAGCAGCCGCCTGGATTGATCCCAGCACTCAGTCTGGGGAGTAAGAGCCAACTCGCTCCATTACAGGGAAGAGAGAGACTTCTAAAGGGCATGACCATCTGGAGCAAGCCTCACTCGTTTTTTTCCAAATTGCATATGGGTGGGAGGCAGAGCCCAGACTCATCAAGCAGGTTGATAATCAGGTGCCACAGAATCTCATTCATGTTGCACATAGGGTCAATTGTGGCCGCTGGTGAAATGTAGCAACTGGAGGAAATTAAATGGGGGGAAAAAAAGCTTTGAGATGATTTTCATGCAGGGTGGGTGTGCTCTTAAAACCCCCAGTGTGTGTGTGTGTGTGTGTGTGTGAGAAATAGTTTTGTGAATTCAAGCCAACCAATTGTTCGAAGAAACATGACAGAGAGAAGTAGGACATTTTTTAAAGTAAGAATAACCAAGTCTTTTCCTTTAAGTTGTTCAGTGTCCAGGAAATACCAGTGGAATGGTGAGGGGACATGAGAAAACTCCAGTATCCAGTGTTGAGATGACATTTGTTCCCTAAGGAAAAATGGCTGCACATGAAAAATTGATATGGGGCAGAGAATAGACTTCCAGTCCTACATAGACTAAGGGTGACCATGAAACTAGGAATCCAAATTACAGCAGCACAATTTATCCAAATTAATTATTCACTGGGTGGGAGCCTGGTATCAGTAGTTAGACACACTATTACAAAGACATGAGGCCAGGCTTGTTAAAGGGTGCATCCAGAACAAAACTAATGAGGACTGACACACTGATTGATCGCGCAGTGCTGGAGCTATTTTTCTGTTCCCTGCATGTTGTTTTTTGCTGAAAAGGTGTCTGGATATTAGAAAAATTTAATCAATGAATGACTGATTGATTGATTGATTGATTGAATGAATGAATGTAGCTATAGCTATTTTATTGTGAAATTGCAGAACAGATGTGTGAGATGCTTTAGAAAGGATCTGGCTGTGACATATTTTCATCAGTGTACATTGTTGAGTGTTTCAAAGATAAGATAATAAGATAATTTGTTTATTAGTCCCCAATGGGGAAATTACTGCACTACACTCTGTGTACACACTTTTTGTTAGTACTCACACACAGGCCTGAAATACACACACATGCTCAGGACCTATACATGCACTATACATGGAGAGATGTCAGAGTGAGTGGGCTGCCAGCTGAACCAGCGCCCTGAGCGGTCGGGGGGGTACGGTGCCTTGCTCAAGAGCACCTGGCAGTGCCCAGGAGGTGAACTGGCATCTCTCCAGCCACCAATCCACGCTCCCAACTTTTTGGGTCCATACGGGGATTTGAACCAGTGACCCTCCGGTTCCCAACCCAACTCCCTATGGACTGAGCTACTGCCACCCCCGAAGATTTCAATTTCAATTTCAATTTCTTTAGAGTCCGAAAAAATAATGACCTCTTCAGAATTACATCACGTTGTACATATAAATGAAGTGCCCTAAAATTGCTATTGCAGTAACCCCATTGCTTCTCAACTCAGAGGAACTGTTTAACATACTCACAAATGACAGCAAGCCTTAATAAGTCAGCAAGCAACCTCAGTGAATGGAACACTGCTTCCATGCTCAGATCTGTGCTCAGGGCAGATACATAGATAATCAAAGCATGACAGCAGGTTTTACATTTCAAATAACCCACGGTGCATTACCAGCAGTTATTTACAGTGTAAGCACTGCTCATTAATGTTTAAACAGGCCCTTAAGGTCTGGTTGACAGACAAAGCTGGCAAGCAAAAGTAGGAGAACGTACTGTTGTTGTTTTTCAACTCCCAATATGAAACGTAGTAATGGCACTGAGCAAAGTGCTACAGAATACATTATTAATGGGTTGATGATGCAACATGTAAAGGTCATGGCCATTGTCTCTTTACTCATTCATTCATTATACAGTGTCTCCGTGTACAACGCATCCAATTTAAATTTGATATATTTAGCAAATTCAGAGCAACAGTTGATGCACATGTAACAAAAGAGTCATACGTTTAACGCTTTAAACTCAATTTGTAAATGATTATCTGAAACAATATTCTTATTTTTTCCTACATTCTGCTTGTCTTTTCAGTGAAACCCCGCAGGAGATGAAGAGACAGCATGGCAGATGTCTTTTCTTGCCATGAACCTGATGCCACTGAGAGTAGTGGGAGTCCCAGACCCCGAAAATGAGATCGCACAGCTGCCATGTCTCCGTCTGCGCCGGCATTGTTGTGAATGTTAGTCGGGTGGTACGTACAGGTGCGTCTCTGCTCTGCAAAAGTGAGGCTTTGACAGTGTCTACCTGGTAATTCTCCTTTCTGGCTTTCCCTGCTAGAAGCTTTGTAATCTCATTACCAATGCATGTGGCATAAATTCCCCATCATGGCTTTGTGGCCTATTCCTGCTGTCACTACCTCAAATGGATCCTTTATCCACCAAACGCCAATCCAAGGCCTCCAAACAAAGCAGGGGATGAGGAGGGGAAATGGTGGCAAGTGTACAAGCCACACATCCTTGATGAGGGCCAGACTCTTACACTGTGAGAATTCACCTTGGGCTTAGCTTCTTGCAGCTCTATAAATGAAGACTGTTGTGCTCTCTGATGGATGGACTGCAACAACGCGAAAGGGAATTGCAGCATTGTTTGGCCATGATAAGGACTGTGAGTTGAAAATTCAATGAATTTTTAGTTATCACTTGCTGCACTGAACATGCTATCTGATGCTGACATGACAATGTCAATCACCTTGATTAAACTAGATGGAGCCGTGGCTTGAATATGTTAAATGTTGTGTAATGAGAGGGCTAATGCATTAAAAGTGACAAAAAATTCAAAATGCTTACCACATAATGTTGACTTCCTTCTTTTATTACATAGCTTCCGAACTAACTTCTTTAAATGACAACATTTGTCATTGTGATGGCAAAGATGGAAGTCAAATCCATTGCTACTGAGTTTGCAAAGTGAAACACACAGGACTGGAGAAGAGATAAGAATGCTTTCTTCTTTGAAACTAATTTGAAGAAAATGGTTTTTCTAAAGAAAAGTGTACAAATTAATAATGCTAATTATGTCTTATCAATGGAAATTAAATGGAAAACTTCAGTGACTGTAATCTTAAGGATTTTTTTTGTAAAATCATTGTACAAAACAAACATCCTGTGTGATTATACAAAACTAAGTTTTGTTTGGCGTTATACATCGCAGTTTGAAGGCACTTAAAAGATAATACGGAGTTATTACAACTTGTATATCGTTTATTTTTAAGTAGTTTTGGCCTTCATTCTTTTTTGTTACTTTTGTTTTCACCAAATTAATTGCAGATCTGGAAACTCCACTGCATCACTAAAAGGAGGTCCTACAGGGTAAGAAACAGGTCTCACAGGTTTAACAGAGATTAGGTTATCTCTAATGTACTCTGTCAGCAGAATGGAACGTAAGGGAAAACTTCAACATTCCCTTTTTATTCCAAAATGGTTATCCACAACACTCCACTTTATAGTCCCAGCAGATAAATAACCTAACATGGCCATTTAAATCTAGTGCTGGAAAGTTTGATTGTTATGTTGCCTCGTTTCACCCAGAACTGGACTTATTTTTTCCGGGTATTTGTGTTATGATATGCAGGTATAGAGTGAAGGTAAAGCAATATGCTTCATTATCCTCCTCAAATATTAAACCACAGGTTACATGAAGCTTGTATTTATGTTTCATCATGACATTACCAGGAATAAGAAATGACCTAGAGACGTGGAAAAGTCTTTCAAATCCATATCATATTAAATAAATGATAAGATAAGATGTGTCTTGCATTACAAGCTCCAAAATGAAAAAAAAGACAACACAACAACAACAACATGAAGAAAAAAGTTAAAACCACATCAGGCATCCTCAAGAACATAAATTTGAATAACACCAACAGGCACTTGTCTGTCAACTAAACTGCAACAGAGTCTCACCAAACTCTACAGAGATTCTGAAATGATATCCACAGGCTAACAGGCTAACAAGCATTTAGCACTCAAAATTCATGAACAAATCTGCCAAGCTCCGGCCCAAGGGGTACCTTTGGTCTTTTTTACGGTTGCCGGCAGCAGTTCAGCATTACGGTAAGTGTGGAGGGCAGTGAGTATGTACAGGAGCTGGTATCAGTATCGGCCGAGTCAGGTCGAGTTGAGCATACAGGTTTTATTGAACGATCTCAGCAGCGAGCGCGTACAGCTACGTTTAGCCCTGAGGGGAAAACACGAATCAATCAATCACCAACTGCACTGCTTAAAGCTAAACTCAGTCAGTGCTAGAGTGAGTTCGTCACACAGTTTAAGGTTGTCATGCTTCCATTTATATGACTGGATATACACATATGAAAGTAGTTTAAGGCTAGTTGCTGGAGGCAGTACATACCAGTGAAGACCAAGTACGAATGAACCTTGGAAAATCATCGTTTGTTCTTTTTTGACCAGCACTATTTTCATCATGTTACACATTTTGTAGATCACTGAAACCAGCTTGGTCTACGGGCCTTAGGTGTTTCTTGCTGATGCAAAAAGTCTCCTTTAGTCTCAGTCAGACGCAGCGTGGCCTTCACTCAATTCTCGCGACCTACTAGCGTCACTTTTTGATGCTCTGGGGCATATGGGTGACATTCATCTGAATACCGAGAGTTCAACCAATGTTCCAAACTTGACGTTTCCTAACGTAGATATGGAAAACGGCCGCATCAATTGGGAAAAAACTTCCGGCATTTTTTGACATAAAATCAAAATGGTACCATTTCATCACGTTCATGATGCAATGGCAAAACCTTTAACAGAATGGCCATATACACCTCTTCTGGTGCATTTTCTCTATAAAAATGAGGTTTTCATGCCATGTGCATAAGTTCAGTCTACATAATGTGATAGTAAGTGTTATATTTTGACAGCCAGTCCCTGTACACACTCCAAAAGCTAAAAAACTACCTTTTTTTCCTCAGGAAGAACACAACCATGTCCCAGGTGTCTTAAGTGTTGTCACGACCATTGAAAGTGTGGATTTGACAGTTTCAATAACATGAATCTCCAAAAGAAATGAAATACATTCTACTTGTGAAAGGCCCATATAGTGTGTGGGAAATTGCTTGCAGTATCTTCTGTTATCATGCCAGACACACATGCAATATATTACTGTTAAATCTAAATAATCTGATGCCAGTTTAACGCAAAAAGTCCTCCGAAATATACAACGATATGCAGATTGTTTAATCCCACAATCTATCGTAACCATAGTAGCATTTTGTAAATTGGTGCCCCTAGCAGTGGCAGGGAATACAACCCACAAGAGTGTTTTCTGTCCTTTTATCTAAAGGTATGGTCATTAATGTTAATGTGAAATAGTCACGGTTTGATCAGGTTTAGGCAACAACCCTACTTGGTTAAGTTTAGAAAAAGATTGTGGTTTGGGTTGAAATCAGTACATTTTGTTTGTTGCATTTACTTTTTACCTGCTTCCTGGTGCGGAATTTGGCACTCTTACCTGTACACTTCCTGATTTGCTCACTATCTTAATTACTATGGCCGCTACAGGGCGTCACTCACACAGCCCTTTTTCTGAGATTACTCTCTTATCCATTTAAATACATTGTTACAATTGTCATAAAAATGGAGACTTTCACCAAAAATGGTGCCCTCTACTGTCCTTAACACTTCATTTAACAGTGGTAAAGGCTAACTAAAAAGTATGTGTGCAAGTACAACTATGACACTGGTTTGAGTTGGAAGATACTACAATCCAGTCATCTCAGCAATAGTATACATTTCTAACGCCAACCAAGCAATCAAAGTGAGTTGATGCTTATTCTATGCACAATAAAAAGCCATAAATATGACACAAAAAAGAATGATTTCAGTATCCTGGCACATGCAGGTAAGCAATCTTTCACTGATTACAGACAGTCTCGCTGACGTCAAGGCTCCTGTGCTCTGAGCGTCTCGCTGGCTCTGCTTTATGTACAAGAGAATCAGTTGTGCAACAGAACAAATCAACAACTACTAAATGATGCGGATGCACTCTGTGGGAATGTCTAAGGTCATAAACAATCTCTGGTGATGAAAAACTTTAACACTTAAATGGTTTCTCTGGTTTACAGGCAGACAGTAACTGTGCCCTAAAAGGGTCCTGAAGACTACGTCTGTGTTTAATACCTTAATGAAAATATCTTACTCTGACCTGCCTGCGGAACCTTCACTGAAGCAAATGTCAACGACAAATCACTTAGTAAAATCGACCACAAAATACAAATCATGCAGAGGTGGGGCAGAGTAGTAGAGACCATCAAACCTTTTCCATAAAATGTTATGTTTAACCTTTTTTTTGCCACTTCAGTGCTTTCTTAAAACCATTAGCTGCCATCCAACTTCCCCACCAACAACAAAAGGAGACGTGTCTTCCGGCTGAACAAATTATTTCACTCTCACATTTTATGGTTCAGGTATAATAAATGATGCTTTGAAATTGCTAAAAATGAATTTCCGGGGTAATCTAGAGATAATATCCAGCGTCCCAATGGCCATATAACCACAACAACCCCAGTCGATTCTGCCAAGGGAGCCTTTCATGCATATCAACTCTCTCTCTCTCAGCTGCCTATTGACACATCTAGCAGACACAAAGCATCACAAACATTCCTTTTGACTTCTGTTTCTGGCTATCCACGCACTTTAAAAACAACTTATTAAAAGCTTCTTTCTTTTCAAATTTCTATTCACAGCATTACATGTTTGTATTCATGTCATAATACGCTGTATATTAACTTATTGGGAGAAAAACGTTGGTTAAATGTGAAATCAGACGTTGAGCCAAAATGGCGTCAGTGATCCTCATTTCAGAAGGCCTCTGGGAAGATTTAACCGGGAGATTGGCAGTCGAATCATACTCCTTCGATCGAAGCATCAAATGTTTGATTTTCAGGGGTCTCCCCTAACAAAAACAAGGAATTGACAGAAGCTAACATGCTTTCTTAACCCTCATGTTGTCCTAGGGTCAAATTGACCTGTTTTCCTGTATCAATGTTCTTTTTAATTACCCCAAATAACATGATTGGTTCCACACAAAGCTCTTTGGCAAGTACAAATCTCTACTTTCCTTAATTTTGGGGTGTCTTATTTAATTTTATAGCCTTGGAAAATAAATTGAAGTGGTTTTGAAATAGTATTGAGTAAAGGTTGGCATAGTCCAGTCTGTCATTATCCATCAACATACAGTACATTCCTTTAATTTTAGTCTAAATAATTCATTACCTTTAGGTATAATTTCCCATAAACAAGGTTTATTGACCATAAACTCCAAAAACAACTGTAAAAGTAAAGTTAATAAGTTAGTTCTATGTAGTAGCTTGAGTAGCTTTTTCTGTGGTGGCTCCAAGGCTCTGGAACTCTCTCCCTTGAGAGCTTTGGATTCTTTGGAAACATTTAAAAAACACCTCAAGACACATCTTTTTAGACAAGCTTTTAACCAGCAATATGGCTTTGTGTTTTATTTATTTTTTTACTGTAAAGCACTTTGTGACTCTTCTTGTCTGTGAAAGGTGCTAGATAAATAAAGTTTACTTACTCACTTACTAGTGTTGAAAATGTAAAAAAAATAGTGACAAACGTGGAAGAACTATTCAAATCCTTTAATTAAATGAAAGTACTAATACCACACTGTAAAAAAATACAATGTTGAAAGTAAATGTCCTGCATTGAACACGTTAATTAAGTAAAAGTATGTAAGTATCATCAGAAAAATGTACTAGAAGTATTAAAAGTAATAGTACTCAATTCAGAAAAATCCTCACAAACTGGAAACTGTTGTGTTCTTAATGTACTGATCATTTCAGCCGTACTTGTAGGCCGTCATGCACATTCATGTTAAGTACTACATGGGATTTGTGTGCCACAGTCTTAATTTGTAAAGTAACTAGTAACTAAAGCTGTCAAGTTAATGTAGTGGACTAAAAAGTGCAATATACCTTAGAAGACTTAAGTAGAGTACAAGGACCCAAAATTTGTACTTAAGAACTTGATAAATGTACTTCATTACATTCCACCACTGTACATAGTATTATAATCCATTGTTAACACAAACATATTGATTAATGCAGCTTTAAAAAACAATGGGCTAATGTTGCAATCAGCTCATTGTCCATCTGGAAAATAAATCCATATTATATATTGATAATGATAATCATTGGTACATTGCACTGCTGCTGTAATGATTATAGCATTATAGACAGGATATTTGAAGATCTGCATGGATTGAATGAATGTGAGTAACACAGCAACAGTGGGCCATGATGGGCCATGAGTGATGAGTAACACTTTGCTCAACAGGGTCTGGGTCATTGATGTTCGCGTTTTGTGCGTACTGAACACAAGTTGTGACACGTGTGCCCAAGGGCCGTGCAGTTTCAAGCTCTTGCATTTTTTTTGCTCCTTTCAACGACAGGGTGAAACATCACAGCAGTGATTGAGCATCACAACTTCCACATTTGTTGTTGTAAACATCTGGCATCTTTCCTGTAAATTCTAATTTCCAGTTCATATTTTATTTATTTTGAATCATCATTTAATGATTTGCTGGGTATTTGTGAATTTTATCGGTTAAACAGTGCATGAAGTAAAGGTTTGCAACAGGAGAAACAAGTATTATTTTTGTAACAAATAAAAGAAGCCAACTGTTTGACAAGAAGTCCTCATACCTGAACGACGAAATAGGTCATTTCTCAGTGTCTTTCATGTAACACACATGAAAAGAAATTGGTTCTTTAAAAAGACCTGACAATGCTTGTCCTTTCTTATAAAAGACAAGTAAAAAAAACACATTTTCTTTCACACACTGAAAATAGTGCACAAAGAAGGGACAGTGTGAATTCAGGGGTACATGTCTTTGTTCCTCTTTCCACAGTCTGTTACCCTCTGCCACCTAAAAGAGGGCCAGAGGTGACACATTCAAATGCAGAGAGAAACTGGAGCTTTTCACAAGACACAACTGAAAAATACCAGCTGCATTATACATCCACTCTTGATAGAAACTGTCAGAGGTGATCTGGAAAAACGTATAGTTTTCACAGGATAATACCATGTGGGTATACAGAGTTCATATGCGATGAAACAGGCTGTGTTGTTCAACACACTGTAAGTTAGAGAAAGTGGACAAGAAATGGCTGCGTATATACCGAAAATCCCATTTTGCAGATGACAGTGGCAATTGCATTTTTTTGGCTTTTATCAAGTGATTCAGGCATACTTAGATGTGCAGAAGTCAGAACTGTGAAAATTGTCAGCAAAAGCAAAATCCCACCCCAAAGCAAATAAGGCGTTTCCCATTTCCCCAGTGTCAGTTGCATAAAAACACTGAACAGCCCTGACAAATCTTTCTCCTCTTCATATTTTTTTGTATATTCCCAAATCGGCTGTCAACAGATCCTCGAGAATTTCAATTTTGTGACATTTGTGGGCGAGGAATTCAAAGCCCAGACACTGTTGACAAAAAGCGTTGATATCCGCAGAGATACTGAGCAAACGCAATACATTTCACACAACAGAAAACTTGTAATTGGGAGCTTCAGAAGGGAGACAGTGGCCTCAGACACAGCTCAAAGACATAGCTGCTGGACTGTTCAATACTAAATGAAGACTTTTTCTCTCGGGGGACCGCTGAACCTTTCCTGGAGCGAAGCATTGCAGACTTCTCCTCTGTGGCAGCATTCAAGGTGCAGAAGACAAAAAATAAGAAATGACACTAGAGAGGCTGAGGACTCTTGTTGTGTAAAAGTAGACATGCTCTTTCCAAGCCATCGCTTATTTAGACTTGTTGTCCTCAGGAATAGTGTCTTTTGGTGATACTTTCTACAATTAATGGATGTCCTACCCTAAGTGTTTCTAATTAAAATATAAAATATCTCACAAAATACTCTGAAAGGTAAGTGATGCATGGATTACATTCAATGGAAATGTGTTTTTTTTTCCCAATTCAGGACATGTGGTTCACTAGTAAACAACTTCAACGGAATTTCTGTGAGTGGATTCCGGTGCAGAGGCTAGGTCAATCAACATTAAACTTTTATGTAGACTTCAGCTTGACCAAACCATCATGCCTAATGTGATAGCATCCAACGATGCTATCACATTAGCTGTGGTCGCTTCACCCAATTTAAGATAACTTCGATTGGTAAGGTGTGAACTGTTCAGGCAGAAGAGATGTAGCATGCCCCGAGGTCAGTGGAGAGAGTGGATGGTACGAGTGGGTTGCCTTGAATCAACTGTCAATCATTGCCAGACAAGAACATCACTGTTGAAAGATTCTTAAAAGACAAATCTTTTTTAACTTTTAGATTGATACTTCTTTTTTTGGCTATATGCATGCCTGGAAACTACTGTACAGTGTGGTTACAGCTTAAGTACATAACTTGTTTATATTAAGGAACTTTAATATAGTTCTATGTTCCTTTGTTCTTCTGTGACAATAAAACAAGTTTAATTTCAAACTGCAAATTATTTTAGTGAGGACTCAAATAACTTACTATAACTAATATGGGAAATCTGTTCATACTTTGTCACTTATTTCTGGATTTATTTTTAAATATACGGTACATCGGCTGATATTTCGGAATATCGGATTGTTAAAATTACCAAATATTTGTATTGATATTGACCTTAAAAATCCTTTATTGGTTGGGCTCTAGTGCTTAACTTTTTTTTTTTTGAAGATTATTTTTAGGGGGTTTTCCGCCTTTGGCAAACCGGACAGCTAGGTGAGAAAGTGGGGGAGAGAGGGGGAAGTCATACAGGAAATCATCACAGGTTGGACTCAAACCCTGGACCTCTACGTCGATGCTCTACCAACTGAGCCAACCCGGCCACGTAACGTTTGGATTTTAATAAACGTCTGTAACATTCAAGCAATTTCTCAGCATGGCTAAGTGTTGTCCGGCGACTTTTGCGCATTGAGCGAAGTGAATTACCTTTCTGAAGAGTCCACCATGTTTTCTTTTAATCCCCTGTGTCCTCATTGGCTACAAAAACTGCGTGGAGGAGGAGTGGGGATGGTGCGCTATCACGGAAGGCTTGTATCATATGGATGTGCCATTTTTCATTACTTAGAATACCTCATGGGGGCGAGAGCTTGCGACCATAGCTTTCAAGTTAGAGAAAGATTGTGATTACAGTTATAAAAACAAACGTAAATATGAAGTTCTCTTGGATGAAGGTGTGATGAAGGCCACATGCTTATTCACCACCTCGACTCTCACATCCATTGCCTTGCTACTTGTAGGGCACACTACTTCTAAAATAACACTAAACATAGGCAGTAGAAGTCAAATGTGGGATGCAGAATGATCCAATTTGAACGTAATTGTTTGAAATACTGTGACTTACTGCCAGACAGCAGTATATCCTCACTTTAAACAGTCCAAAAAACAACCTAAAGAATGTTTTAATGCAGGGGTCAGGAACCTTTTTGACTCAGAGAGCCATGAAAGCAAATTATTTGGAAATTTATTTCAGTAAGAGCCATAA
>NC_048410.1:4384861-4387783 GCF_013103735.1 Etheostoma cragini
TTATGTTTTTTCTGCGAGCCAGATGAAATTCTCAAAAGAGCCACACCTGGCTCGCGAGCCATACGTTCCCGACCCCTGTTTTAATGGAAAAATAGAGACAGTGACCAGTAGGGTGTGTGAGGTTGCATATTATCTGTGCATCTACTGACACAATTATTGAGAATTTCTAATTGGTTTTCACGGTACCAGATGGCTTCTATCCCGTAAATCCAGGATATTATTTTTCTCTTTTACTGACCAATCTGGAGGTAAGGAGATAAAAACGAACGCCCTGTACGGACAGTACTGGTAGCTGCTGATTCTGAGGACACACGGCATCTGAAACTTTATTAACATGTTGAATAAATCAATACAAAGTACGTAGCAACCAACGTAATTTGACTGAATCAGCAGCAGCTGAGCCTGTTGCAGGTTTGAATATTCTCGCAACAACAGCAACATGGATGTCCTTCGGATATGACGACTTGTTGAAAAGGAATAGTTAGCTGCCCGTTCAACCTTGCATCATTTTTGAATAATTCCTTTTGAAGCTCTGTATTAATCAAATCCAACAACAGAAAAACCTTCCACCACATTTCTGAATTAAGTGCTTGTCCAAAGTTAGTCAACTTTCCATTATGCCCAAATGGCACAACACGGCAAGACTTTTCTAAAGATCAATTATATTTTCCATTTTCCATTCTCCAGTGGCCTTCTAATTAACCTCATTCCATTCAACCTGCAGGCAGTGATTATCTAGTGAATACACCCGTTTAATAGACATTTTATAAAAGTATTGCTTTGTTTTATGCCTCATGTTGAGGCAATGATGCAAAACGGTTATAATGATGTGCTTTTCTTGTGTAGATATTCAACATGCCCCTACATTTTATGAGCCATGTTTTGTATGTTAAACCTTATGTTGTAGAGTACACTCTTAAGGTGGGGAGAGACTAAAATGAAAGTTTCAAAATGAAAAGGATAAAACCCTTGTTTCCATCACAGGAGTTCTGCTCAGTTGGAGTAGAGCAACACTGAGAGGCATCTCACCCATCGAGCCAGAGCCGGAGCTGGAATCCCAGCACCCCATTTTAAAATTGGCTTCACAGAGGGTTTAGCACTCCCCGCTTTGGAAAACGCGTTGAATGGAATGGACAACATCTGTGTTAGCAGCTGAGTTGACTTAGGCATCCTGGCATGGCGTTTGATTTGGAGAGCGGCTGTGGCAGAGAGAACACAACACTTCACCACATCTCCGTGTTTGCTTTTATATTAAATGGTTTGTTTCAGTCAAACTCCTGTCTGTTTGTCTCTTTTTGGAAGAAAAAATACCCATATGTACACAGTAGTGGTGGTCTTCGGAGAAGTGTTGCTTAGCAACAACGGCTGCGGTCAAGGCAAATTGATTTATGAATTGGGTTTGTCGAAGTTGGTCGGACTTTCTAGAACAAACGTGAAAAAAGTAAGAACACTATAGAGGACAAAGACGTTTGCATCCACCTCTCTGTTATTTTCCTTCCTCTTGATACTTCGTACTATAGCTTTCACAAGTCCTCCAAAATATACATCCATATAGGTAGTTTATTCCTACCCTCAACCATGACCCACAGGACTGTTTCATTAGCGCCCCTAAAGGTGGCAGGAAATACAACCCACAGGAAGGCTTTCCGTACTCATGTCTAAATGTAACGGTTGCAGTTTGAAACACATCTTTCATGTGTTTTTTGTAAACACGGTGTATTTACCTTGAGTTTAATGACAAATGAAAAAAAAATGTTTCCAAGGTATGAATTTAAATAAAGGCATTTAAAGAGTGACAAAACAGCTAAAATATGTTTTGACTAATGTTGCAAAGAAATCTTCATTACTGACCCTTAAGAAAAGTTTTTTTTTTTTTTTTAAATCATACATATGTGTGAATATGACCCCCTATATTGATCTAAGGCAGGAAACTGCTGTGCACAAGGGTCATATTTCAGAGATGAGGCAAAAAAAAAACAATTGTGTCCTCCAGCATACAGTGCAGTACAGTATGACCTAAGACGCCATCCTTATTGTTTGTTCTCTACAGTTTCATCAAGCCATGAAGGAGATGAATGATGTGTGAGGACGCCCTGTGGAAAGCCGGGCTGTGTGAAGCGGTGGCAACTCCGGCTCTGTTTACTGTGCTTTCTAGTCACCAGGCCCACAGCCATTTGTCACAGTGGTGGCGCATCGGCAAACAGTAGAGCACGCAGCCCGAGCGGCTCTCTCATTCATCAAATCAAAAGCTGATGAAAGACTTTTGACTTAAATGAGACAAAAGTGAATTGAGCTGTTGCGATATCCCGGTGGGAGCATCCTTTGTCATTAAAATGCCTAATTTGAAATGATCCCCATGGCTTGTCCCAGAAAATACACAATGACACAAAATTATCATTTAAATGAGAAGTAGTTATGTAATTTGTAACAATATCATTATCTTTAAAATATGTCAGGCAGAAAATATATAGGATTATTTCCCTACAAATTATATTTTAAACAAATTAGCATGACACTGATATCAGTGTTCTTCTATTGTAATCGAGGCCGGAGTTTAAGTGAGTGACAGGAGTGAACGAGAAAAAACGTTTCAACATGAAGAACAACAAAGACAAACAGCAGGCTAGTACGGCGACTACTTGCAACACAATAAGCAGGAATGTGTTGCAGACTTCTGAGAGGTTTTTATTCAACTATAATTTCCAAAGAGGTTTCTTCACAGACAGTGGCCTTAACAGACCACAATGCAATGCAGCCACAAGACTAGACCATTTATGTTTGTTTACAACCCCTGTCTGCACGTCGTTAAAAGTCATTCTGTGAAAAATAAGAAATCAAGGCTGAGGCACGTGACTATGACTGGCTGAGGACGTGTTTTCGCTGAGCTCCCGCTCCCACACAATATTGACTAACTTTCCTGCA
>NC_048410.1:4387883-4415035 GCF_013103735.1 Etheostoma cragini
CTGTTTTGTATGTTGGTAGTGGCTGGGCTTGTTTGTTTATTGTTTGTGGAAAATCAATAAAAATATATTTAAAAAAAAGAAAAGAAATCAAGGCTCACATTCAAAGAGCTTCATTAACGTCACTAATTGTACTCCATACTGGCAGCCCCTGAGGCCTGAAGCCATTTTGAAATTAAACTTCTCTCTTTTTTTATTAAAGCAAATAAATAAAAACCAAATTTGGCCTATGATTAAGCTTAATGAAAAAACAAGGAAGGCATGTTGGGCGGTGCAACATAATAATTAGTAAAAGGTGAAACCGTGTTTTGGCTTATAATTATGGTGTTATGTTTCTCTATACATCTAGGGAATTTTAAAGCTGCAGAAATCATTTTTGTTTGCTTATTGGCCACTTACAGGTTGAACTCCACACCAAGCTAAAAAGCGCACGTTTGACATATAAAGTTGATACGGCAACTTGTTAGTAAACCCCTTGCTCTGTTTTGGTCTCCACCAACTCTTGTACCAGACTACACTATCACAATTAAATCCTTTATTAACAACATAATGTAACAATAACTTATATCTTCAGTCAATAGGAAACTCAAGCAAAATAACCTGCCATCTAGTTTCTCTTTTGTAACTGCATTTTCACACAAGATGGCATTCAAGTTCACAACAAGAGAAACAAAAAAATAAAAAAACAGCCATGTCCATAGTCTTCTCCGACCAATAAAGTGTGTTAACAAAGTATTTCCAAGGTAGATAAAAAATAAATAGAAATACTTAAGCAAATAATCACCTTATCATCATTACTTAGGTAGCCTATCTTGCCCAGGGCCAGGCCAGCTTGGCGGTGTCTTTCCCACGTCCTACCTACACCGGCCCCCGTTCCCTGTCCCTTCTCCCCTTCTACCTGCCTACGTGCTGCTGCACATGAAGGGGGGGGGGGGGCTGCTCCTATGCTCCCCAGTCCCAGAACAGAAGAGAGAGGTGACTGTTTTGTGTGTGTGTGTGTGTGTGCGCGTGTGTGTGCGTGTGTGTGCGTGTGTGTGCGTAGCTGGTCTTCTTCTGCTACTGTGTGTGTAATCCAGGTTATTAGCACCTCCACTGGAGTCGCACGTGTGCAGTACCTAGGTAAGGCCTACTAGCCAGTCAAAAGCAGAGTAGGAGGGCGTTCCCTATCAGTACCTAGGTAAGGACTCGCCAGTCAAAAGCAGAGTAGGAGGGCGTTCCCTATCAGTACCTAGGTAAGGCCTACGAGCCAGTCAAAAGCAGAGCAGGAGGGTGTTCCCTATCAGTACCTAGGTAAGGCCTACTAGCCAGTCAAAAGCAGAGCAGGAGGGCGTGACACGCCAGCAACTAGGCGAGCATTATGACGTGTGTTACAAAGTGACGCATGTTTGACACAGAAGTAAAGGCTGGACTACAATAGAGCTGTTTGGAGCAGTTGGTGAACAGTGTTCTCTTTTGGAGATGGTAAGTCCCTTTGGGGTGCACAAAAGATGTATAACACAAGAATGGAAAGGGACAAGCCAAAAAGCATAAAATGAGCACTTTGAGATAATGTCTGTAACAGGATCATTTGGGCGGAGAATCAAGAATCAGGAGGAGCGAATCGGCCCCAAAAATCGGTCCTTTATTATCCGCTAGGGTGGGGCCTGCTTAAAGCACAACAACTGTGATGTTACAGTTGTATTGCTGTACAGTCTATAGTGCAATTGATGGGATACAACTTGAATTTGTTTTGTTTAAAGACAATTATCTTCTTAAATATCACTCCTATGTTGGAGTCTGGTCCAATAATCCGAAGCATGTAGGTGAATTTATCAGTCACACAAGCCTGTAGTGACTCCTACAGCCACTGTACGTGAAGTGTCAGTCAAACATTCAAATACTTCACACTAAATGTTAGCTGAGTTAAAACTAGTTTACTAGCATGACAGGTAAGTGTTTAAATTCAGAGGGAGAATGCCTTGTGTTTGCCCAGTAGCACACTGCATTGCAGATAATGTGATTTTGTGAATATGTTGAGTTTGTGTTGCCGTCATGTTGCTGCCACTGGGTTGGCTTGCAATCATGTTTTTTTTCAGATACTGGTAAGCTTTTAATACGATTTGGCATCTTAATTATGACCTTTTGTATTAAATGATCGCATTATGCTTCTTTGTAAACCTGAGGATAAAGAAAACACACATTCCCTCAAGTAAAAAGTCTTTATCTCCTTCCAAACATGGTATTAGTCATTACTTAAGGCATTTGCTCTTTTGTCAATTCAAATGCCATCTGGGGAAACACAGTTCATGCTGCCCATCTGTTTGCTCAAATTTAATGCTGTTAATTTTGAAGACAACCAGCAGTGCACACTGCCTATAAGTTGACAGGCGGGGAAGGTGTGAAGCTGGCTGTGTGCCACAACATCACAGCCACCAGCCGGCCGGATGCTTCTTTGTGCGATATCCTACAGTATGTTACAGTCATCGGACACCGATGATAATCGATCCGATTGGTGTCAGAACGACACATTTCAGCCAAGTGCATGTAGTTTGGTAACATATTCTCAACTCAAGGTCTTCTTACTATTGTTTCCCACAGGTCTAAACTCCATCTCACCATGTCACGAACATGAAGCTGGCTCACGTCACATTACATGTTTGTCAGGTGAAACAAGTGGCAGTTTAGTGTCATGAAATGTGGTGGGTTTCTTAAGGATAAGGCTTTACACATTGTCACATAGATTTCTGTTGGCAAATAATATAACACGTACAGTTTCTTGTGCGTGTCTTCTTATATTTGTTACATGTGGTTCAGCCAAGTCCTCTGGCCCTTACTTAAGTGAGACGAAATAGGCAAGCGCACATCACACCCTGTGTGGCCACAAAGTGACGTCTCCTACAGTCGTGCTCCCTTACAGGGTGGGTGTAGTTACCCTTTAAAGGACTTGGATCAGTTTCAGCATGCAACAAACTTGATCGGGATATGCCTAATACAGTATGCATTAGAAGGCCCAATCACATACTGTCAGTGATTGTTATAGCCTGCACATCACATTTGCACATTTGCATAAGACAGAGACTTTGAGACATAATGAAGGAGATGATGGTGGGTGGTATTTATTTTTCAATCCATCGTCCCTCAAACCATTAACTGACTAAAGACTGCAGTGTGCAGGCAAAGGCTCAGCTATGATGAGCACTGGTCCTGAAGCCAGCAGAACACGAAAGCCTCTCTTTGAAAACAGACTTAGACAAAAAAAATAGCATTTGTATTGGGACGTAATGAAAGAATTTGTTTCCATTGCACTAAACTGCTCTTTGCTGGCTCAGCTCAGATGATAAAAGGATGGCTGATGCACATTTGATTGTGAAATTTTCGCTATCAAAGAGAGGATATAGTGATTCTAAATCAACCATAAAATTGCAGATGGTAATCCAGTGCACGCCAGTAAATATGTTAAATGACTATCATCATTATCGCCTCTTCCTGCCTGACCCATGGCATACATCATTACCTTATCAATGAGATGGAACTTCATCTTTCTTGGAGGAAAAGGCTTTATTTGATTTTCATAACAGAGCAGTCAGTGTAATAGTACTTTTGTTTTCTTTTGTTACAAACTCAAGTCATATTTAACATTCCCAATAACGGTTGGCCCAAGAAAGCATACAAGTAATATATTATTGTTCTGACAAGGCTGTAAATTATCTCGTGGGTAGTCAGTGAGGTTCAGGCTATACTTATATGGATTAACCTTTTTACATTGGCTAGAACATTTTCAAGACACAAAAATAAACACAAAGCCTTAAATTGATTTATAGACCAAGATCGAGTTAAGATATGTGAGCTGTGCAGATGGAAAACAGTAGCAGCGGGATTCCGGTCAGTTAGACAATGAAATCAGATAATCTGCTCCAACATCAGATAAGCATCACCTGTTAGCTTCTCTCATCTCCTCTCTGCTAGAGAAGATCAATGTCAACAGGGTCATCATTTCTCGAAAATAATCTTTTCTATGGCACTGCTGGTGGATCATGTTATAAAGTTGTTGGCTGCTCGCTGCGGTACAACGTCAGACTCACTGTGGACACAGCACAGTATCACTGGGATCTGATTGTAGTCGGTGGTACAGAAATGCTTAAAAATCCATTTGCAAATCATCCCATGCATGGTCAATACGGAACAGAAGAAGTAATGCAGTTGCTTTTTATGCCACATAAAGGGAACACTGTACTACTTTATGCTGATTAGATAGACAGTAGGCCATTTAAATAACAAAATACCACATCAATCCACGTAGGTGTTTGTTTGCGGCCCCCGCATCATTAAACATGTCATTTACATTAATGAAGGTCTCGTTCCACTACCATTCTCACTTGAACCGATGTTACATCAGGTACTCGCTAGGCTGTGGTAGCGTCTAATATCTTCTTTACTGTCACATGACCGCCTCTGATATTAGACATTGACATATTGACACTACATTAACACTGCTGTGTTTCTGTTCGCTGAGGTGTAAAATTACTTAAGTTTCCTTTGTTGTAACAGTTTTGGGAATTACACAAATAGGTGAAGATATGATGTCTGATGCTGAGATTTCATTTGATATTAAAAACCTAAGATACCTTATTTTATAACATGAAAATCTCTTAGATGTTACATTGGACATTTCATGCACATCCCCCCACAGTTCCACACGACACATCGTATGTCTGTATAAAACCTTGGCATCATGTCTGCAATTTCAAATAAAGTTATGTGAGTTTGAACAATGCTTGCATGCTCAACATGCATTAGTAATGATGGACCTGCCAATGGCTCTGGCAGAATGGAAGAAGATATTGGAGGATGAAATGCTGTGCATGACAAATGTTTGGCGAGGGAGAGAGAGAAATTGGATTTTAATGTTTATGCCAGAGATGAACTATAAAGCCCGAGCGGCATGTTAATGTCAGGTGGAAAGGGTGCCACTGCCTGAGGACATTTTCCTGTCTTTACTCTCTCTGAAACAGAGATAGTAAAAGACAGAAAGTGAGTTTTGACAACCAAAAAAAACTCTCCCTGAATTGAATTTGTAGGCTGAATCCTCTCTCAGTTCTCTGCAGATGTATTACGGTCATTTCACAGTGTGTGTCAGCAAAGGTAAAAGCTTGCTTATTATTTCTTAGCTTACTATTTCATCCACTCTTATTTTCCACCTGAAGGTCAGAAGCAACACAGTCTAAGTTGATATGACTGTGGCGCATCCAGACTGATCCTCTCAAAGTAGGAGGTGCATTTCAAAGTGCCATGTTAGGGGCCCTGTTCAGAGCTTATCCTAACAGTAACTGCTGTGAAAAATGTGGACTGAATCTTGGAAAAGGCCTGTTCATGACTCAGTAGGCCACGGCCCCCAGTGAGGCGGCCCATACAGCAGATAACACAAGTCCTCACCTGATTGGATCAGAGTGGAGGAGCCTTCTCGTTGGCACTGCAGCTGCTGGCAGCCAGAGCGAAGGGCCACAGCAAGGCTCAGGCCACTCAGGCCAGAGAGTCATTAGTCTTGCCCTGAGCTAAGACTGGGGCTCAGGGGAAACTGCTCGCCTCGTACCAAGCAGTGTCAGAACGAGGATTTGTCTGATTGATTATACTACAACAGTTTTTGCAGGGTAACGCACATTACTGAAATTAAAAGGACCATTCTATGATCTATGTTATTCCTGTGATGATGACAAATCTGCCTGCATAGTACATGTAGGTACTGTACGCTGACAGGGAAACTCCAGCAACTGACCACAAACGCTGACTTTATTTCTGCGTTCAAAAAGCCAAAGCTTGTTTTGCACAATTAGGTATATATCTGAACAACATGCTGATGTCTGCACATTTGATGTATTTGGAATTTTAGCAACAAGTGATTTTTCCTTATCCTCTTGCCATGCAGCTTTGAAAATCTAGCCCAGGTGAAATATTATTAAGATAAGATAATTTAAGATAATTTGTTTATTAGTCCCCAATGGGGAAATTACTGCACTACACTCTGTGTACACACTTTTTGTTAGTACTCACACACAGGCCTGAAATACACACACATGCTCAGGACCTATACATGCACTATACATGGAGAGATGTCAGAGTGAGTGGGCTGCCAGCTGAACCAGCGCCCTGAGCGGTCGGGGGGGTACGGTGCCTTGCTCAAGAGCACCTGGCAGTGCCCAGGAGGTGAACTGGCATCTCTCCAGCCACCAATCCACGCTCCCAACTTTTTGGGTCCATACAGGGATTTGAACCAGTGACCCTCCGGTTCCCAACCCAACTCCCTATGGACTGAGCTACTGCCACCCCTATTAAACCATACATTTCCCAGTATCCCTCTCTGCACTGCAACACAACTTTATTTGAAGTGTGCATCAAAGTCCCACACGTTCTAATGGCTATCTGCATTGCACTTCCCCGGATGGCCTGTACATTGATAAGCTAATGCCCTAAAAAGCTTATGACAACAAATGAAATATATTAACACATGTATTGCCATTGCCTTAAATTGAAAAGTATATTTGTCCTTTGTGGAGGATGTTGTATTCTGGGTAATAATTGTCAAACCCAAACACAATGAACTGGGATTTGCAAGACGCCATTTGGACATTAAAGGGAATTTGTTCATTGCCCTCAACATCACTTCAATAAATAATACAAGCAGCTCTGAAATTGCATTGTTATTGAATACTAGCCGCGGGAAAATCCTGGATTACCCTTTTTCTCCGTGTATCAGTTCACATCACACAGAGATGGGGAGTGTTTACAGTGAATGAACTTTATGTGATTTAATCATCATTTGAACTTTTGACTTTCTCTAATTATCTACTAGTGTAGCCATTAAATGTATTAAGTGCTGTGACAGTGTTTTTTGATTTCCTGTGGATTTAACACATTTCTGGGGTGTTATTCTTTTAAGTAAAGATCAAGCAAGAGATAATTAAACCTGCCATTATTGATTTTATTGGCCAATTCGGGGCAGCAGAAACAAGTTGGGAACAAAATGATGACACATCAACTTAGCCGATAAGTGTGTCTGTCTGCGGTTTAATGCTGAGTAAGTAGTGTATAGTGGGGTTTAATAGGTTTAAACTCAGTAGCTTTGTGCAGCTGAGAGGAGCAGCAGATAATTCTCTGTATAGATTCATCACTTCATTCAAGTTATCACAATGTCATTTGATTTGGTTATACTAAATTCTACAACAAGTAGGCCTAGATCCGACCAGATAATCTGGTTGGTCCAGTAGAAGGTGCTTAAATTAGCATGACAGAACACCCAGAGCTCTCCGAGACCGAGACACTCGCCCACGCGTAAAAACAGCACCTCTGATTCATAGTTTAATCCTTTAAAAACCATACAAGCTAGCAAATTACTTACCAATGGTGCGTTTAAAAGGTAACAAGTTAGCGGGTACGCTGGTCTCTTCCGGGTCCTTCTAGCCTCTACAGGTGATTTTCTGTCCCACCTGGAACTTCCAGCCTCTTTCGGGGTCGTTGAGCTTTAAATCCAAACTGTTACATCCAAGATTGATCCACTTTATGTCCATAATTCCTCGCGTTTTGGCTCATTTCTGCCGCTAGCTTCGGGCTCCGTCTCTCCTCTCTGTTGTTTAGGGAAATACAGGCCCAAGTATGCCCATATTTGGGAGACAACGTCACCCTCTTGTATGGAAGGCCAGAGGGGACAAAAAGGCCAATAGGCTGTATGGCACATAGACATAATAAAGAGTAGACGCCGCATTGGTTGCTGAGCGCGAGATTTCCAGCCGCCATCTTGGACCGGTCATACTCGTCAGCAGCACATTCCTGCTCAGATCGGCGGATTTTTTTATATTATCTTTTTAACTCTGGGTTCTGTAAAGCATTTTGAATATGTGTTTTGAAAATTGCTACATAATTTAAGTTTTGCGAGTTTTAAAGGGAGATTCAACCACGTAAATGTGCAGTTTAAATAAAAACTGCCACTTACATTTCATACTGCTACTTTAAATAAGTACTGGTACGCATGCTTTGTTAGGGGTGAAAGATATATCAACGCAATATCGTTACACAGCACATTGTTATAGAAGTGAGTTTAACCTATACATTATTCTGGGGGTCCAAAAGCAGCACTAATGTATGCTTATGTTGTTATTACGTTGGGATTGTCTCTGGTTTAGTTGGGATTTTTTTGATAAGACTTGCATGTTACTCTTATAAGTTTTCTATGCGTTTAATACTGTCCAACCAGTAGAACAGGTCCTGTTCTAGACATGGTCCAGTTATTTATTCATGTTGGACCAGTCCAATTTGACTGTCAGTTGAAATAAATCTTTTGTTGTAAGAAAACTTGTTTAATTTATGAATCTATTTTGTAATTTTACATATGTTTAAAAATATCGGAATTCATATCGATGTTGCAATATCACATTCTGTCAATGTCGTGCAACCCTAGTGTGTGTGTGTCTGTGTGTGTTGGGATTGGGGCTGCTAAATGTCAAGATCCGGGAGGCGATTGATGCAGAACAACGTGGTAGTACTGTGTGTGTGTTTCTGTGTGTGTGTGTGTGTGTGTGTGTGTGACAGAGAGCGACACAAATATAAAAAGCTTCAAGTAGACTCTAATAACATAATCATATTGTTTCTTGTACTTAAATATCTAACTTTACGGTCACTATCTGTTTCTTCTTCTCTATCATATATATAATGTGTGATTTGGTATTTATATCTATTATAGCCTTCATCACATATGTGATGTAAGGGTATTTTGCAAATACCTATAATTTATAAATGATAGATACACCGAGGATGTCTGGTCTAGGGTCTATAGGGTGACCAGACATCCTCGGATTTAGGGGACTGTCCCCGTTTTTGGTTGTCTGTCCCTAACTAAATACAGAAGAAAAAAACTACCTCTGTCCCTGTTCTGTTTTTAAAGAAACAACATTAGGTTTTTCAATCAGATTGATAGTCAAACTGGAAATGTCCCCGTTTTTTCTCCCTTTTTGGGAATTGTGTTGCCAGTTTTGATCTTGGACGTCTGGTGAATTTATATCATATGAGAATATTCTATTACTGTTAAGCCCACTATGCCTATTAAAATACGCCTAACCATGTGTCCTGTTTCATAGCTACATGTATGACCTTTGTAGCAAAAAAAAACATGAAAATCAGTTTTGTATTCAGTGAGATTGATTAATTAAACGCGCTGACAGCTCATTCCACCTGCCGAACACATTACACTGAGTGGAGCGGGTGACCGGTCCAAGATGGCGGCCCCAAGTTTCGTCAGCGCCAGTAGGCAGAAGCGGTCGATGCGGCGTCTACTCTTTATATGTCTATGGGATGGAAGGCCAAGAGGCGCAAATTTTTAGACACGCAATTGCTTGTGTAGCATTGCTGTGGGTGTAATATCAATACATATGACATTATTATGTTGACTATTGGCATAAGTAAATGTCATGAGAGCAAAAGCGTCTTGACTTTCTTTGAAAAAATGTATGTATTTTGTCAACTGTATAAGTTATAATGATTATTTCTTCACAGTGTGACTCACAAGACATTTGAGAAGTGTTTTAGAAAGGAAAATGGCTTATGCATTACTTATCTGTCTGTGATATCAATACATATCTGAAGGATTCATGTTCCGTTTTATTTATTTATTTGTCTTTAAGGCCCTACCACCACTTTTAACATGCAAATGACCTCACTGCAACCCAAATATTCTAATGACCCAGTTTGAAAAAAAGGTTGTTCATATCTTGAATGTAGACAACAGGGTTGATGTTGTACAAGCTTTTTTATAAAATAAAATAAATAAATAATTTTAAAAAATAAATAAAAAAACATATTTTTCAGCAGATATCGTATTTATAACAGGATAGAGCTAGCAAATCAGTTTGGTGTTTATATTTGGGTTAATCATTCAGTTTGGGAAATCCAACAATCACTACAAAGCTAACGTTAGCTTAAGTTGACTGGCTGACTAAACAGGGAGGGAATCAACATCGTCTCTGTTGCTTTAGTTTTTACTTTGAGAGCAAATTGCCCCAAAATGTGAATAGAGTTTGGTTATCACTTTTATTTTGTTGGTAACCGTTGTTGTATGATCGCAATATTACACTGCAACTATTGCTAACAGGAAGTATCTTGTCTGTTAAATAAAAATGAATAAATCAATCACTTCCTGTTTGATAGAGCATAAATTGAGAAAAGCTGCTAGAGACCAAGCGTTGAGGACAGCAGGCCATAAGAGATGGGCAATAGCAAAACAGTTATATGTGTACAGTACATGAAAATGTCACTTTTTGACATTTTCCCACTTCACAATTGCATTGTTATTCAATCATTTTATGTTAACAATGAACAATGGATGACTAAGTAAAATGTGAAAGGCGTCGCTTGTAATGCACAGAGAATTATTACCCAACTCTGTAGCTCTATGCCACTTTACTGGGCCTTCTAGCTTCTTTTACCAATTATAAATCCTCTGGTGGCAGGCAGTTTCTTCTTTTTGCTCGTCAATGCAGTGCGGAACGAGGCGTGAACACATGGCCGCAGCTGAATGGAGAAGTAAGGTCAAACATGGAGCCACCTGGATCTGAAGTTCACTGTTTGACCCGGCAGTGCTGGGCTGCGTGCGTCCAGGGAGAAGCAGAGCGATCTGAGATGTCTAACACAGGCCCATCTGCCCGCCTCCCCTGGGTCCCCGGCTACCTTTGCCTCGCCATGTGTTCCCCCGTAGCCTACATTCCCAAATTGGTGGCAGCCGAGCCCTCATCCAGCATCTGTCTGTGCTAGATACGTCAGTCTGTGCCTACCCTCTCACAGGCCCTCCACAAAAAAACAAAAAGATATTTTTGCACTCCAGGCTTCCAACACCTCTACAGTAAATTAACACCTCCGCAGAAAGAAAGCGATGTCTTGCCTGAGAGCATGGATTACACGTCATCAAGTGCTGGGCCCAGACAGTTGACATTGCCGTGTAATCATCATTACCCTCACAACTTCTTCACAAGTAGGGTCACAAGGAAGTCGGTTCTCAAGTACCATACAATAATGTTCAAACTGTTCCTCGTCTGAAGAAGTGTATATTTAGCCAAGTGCCTGTTTAGCCGAGCTCTGAAAATTTAGAGAAACTGTGGTCTGTGTTTTATTTCTATGGTTTGTGATGTCTTGAGAAAATATAAAGCATGTGATAAGAGTTTGTATTTGACCCTTAAATGGTGTGTGGGCTACTGTCTGCCACAGAATGAAATGACTACTTTAATATCTACTTATGATGCGTTGTGTGTGCATAGATGTTTACCCTGCACCGCAAAAATCTTAATATTCTCTATCTTGTCATTGTTGACAATAAGATTTAGCCTACCTCCAACAATAATAATTTAGCTTTAGATTCTAGTTCCAAGTAAAAGTTTTTTTTTTACATACTTTCCAATTGTCAGTTGGATTTGTTTTAGTTGGAAGTGTGTATAATGTTTACATTTATTACGTCAGCATAATTTTCCAATTCAATGATTTCAAATCATGGCTAATACAACCAAGCAGATCAGCGGAATATGGTTTAATTGGAACAAAGTTTCCAATAAAATGAATAATCAATAAAGATTTCCTTGGTTTTAAATTGGGATTGATTTAAATTCAAATTTTCCTCATAATTACTACCGAATGACACAGGTCTTTACTGGGAACCAAGGACATAAAGTAAAGTATTACCAAATGCATCTCTCTTTTTAAATTAAATTGATCAAACTGGCAAAAAGCATGCATGTCACTACAGCTGAGAACATTGAGAACACCTCATCTGAAAAATACAGCAACCGGACAGGGACCATTTCATAATTTAGTTCCACCAATGATCCAAAATGCCACATGGATATTCAGCATGGCAAAAGAGCACACACAAAAAAAAGTTTTGCTACATTTCTTTTTTTTTTTTTTTTTTTTTTTTAAAGTTGCTGCTCACAGGGAAAATGTGTTGATGAATGAAGCTCTCATCCAAAGTGAGTTGCTGACAGCTCTGGAGACCTCCGGGACCAATTCATTTGCAGCGCGAGAGCGATATGTTGAGATCAGTCCCTCAGATGTCCTAGACGCCGGAGCACTTTGACAGAGTCACAGGACTGTGCTGGCACTGGAAAGTCAGCAGCGCCCACAATGAATCGCTGCTTTGGAGCACAGCCACTGTAGCGCGGGATTTCTCATTACCTGACTCTGACTGTATGAATCAGACAGCCACTGGTCTGATTTGCACTTATAATTTCTGATGTAGACTACAATAGGCCAGTAAGTGGCTGTCTATTGAAGAAACAGATTCTATACTTATTGCTTTATCAAGGAATTTGAGTCATCCGGTATGAGGCAACAGCATTCAGTAGTTATCACTCCTACACTGTGAAATGATAATTGGATCCACTGTTTCCGTTGCTTTTGTGATGTCGGCCTTACGGCATTTTTTGGCAAAATGGAAAGAAATTTATACGGCACGGAAAGGAGTCAATTTTTTCTCTTGACTTAACATAGCTATTTTGTCCAGCGTGAGGCCTTAGAGGCAATTCTGACATTAATTTGAGTCTTGTATTATTTATAATTCTGATTTCAATGACACGCTGTTAGAGCCCTTTGCCTGAAAAAAGAAGACGCCTTGTGCCATTGGAGCTCTTAAAAGTCTACCTTGCGCTTTAAGTCATTGACCCTCCCTCTCCTCTATTCATCACTCGACAAATGGCGACGTCCGTAGAGACGCTGGCTTCTATTACCCGCTGTGAATTCCATTAGAGGTACGGACACACAATAGAGCATTTTTTAAGCCTTTGACATTGCCATTGTAATGGACTAGGGTCATGAATGATATGTAGAGGGTGGTGCATTAAAGACTGGTTAAATATATGTTACTATACTTTATGGCTTTTCACATTATAGGAAAATCCTTTCACCTCTATCCTAGGGCTTCACCTGAATGCATTATTATCATATTAATCATTTGACCCCATTGCACACAATACAGTGGGAATGTGTGTGTGTGTGTGTGTGCTTGTTGGTTTGATATAGTGACAATCATATGTCATTGTACCCAAGGGTTACCTAGTGCTGCAAGGCTTGTAAATTCAAACACAGTCAGCAGATACCATTTTAGAACCCCCACTAAGCCTGGATTACATTTGGACATGAGTATGATGTATTTCTTAATTGATTTTAAATTTAACTTGCTGCTATAAGGACATGTCATACAGGACATTGTCTTGTGTTAGGTAACGTCACCACAGCAAATTGCATAAAAACCCCAATTTGTTCCATCGTGATGTAGTGAAGTGTTGGCCGGTCCATAAAGGCTGCGCGTGCAGCGCCCCGTCCAGCCACAACGCTTAGCCCAGAGTCAGCAGGCAGCTGTCTGAAAGATGGCCGCTGCATATCAAACTTAGCTTGTGGTTTTAGGAATAGATTTGAATTTTAATACATTGTAATTAAGTGGTATGTCTTCATTCATCATATTTTACAGTCAAGGTTGTTTTCTGCAATTACGCAAAAAGGTTTTTACGCTCCTTTAAGGGTGATTTTTGCCTTTGTCAAAAAAGAGTCGATTCTATGAATGGGTTATGGAAACGCCTTTGCCGAATAAGTTCTGATGTAGCTAATATTTAACTTACATGATTATTCAACTGTTTCCGGTGTTGGCATCTTCCCCTCATTATAGCATTCATTTGTCTTTGTCTACAGACAGCATGATACATGGGAAAAGTAAGCTGACACGAAAGGACAATTCAATTGAAATTAATTCCAGAAGACATCTCTCCATTTTTCTCTAATTGATGCGTTAGATGGCGAAGTAGACATGCTTTTTTTCCAGTTCGCAACCTTTACTTCTTCTACTCTGTTTTCTGGCAGATCATAGCCTTGCATAGCCATAAGCACCAATTTCTACCAAAACTACGCCTTGCACAGTCCAGTTAAATTTCTACTAACCAGTCGATAGAAACGCCGCTAATTCGCATTTCTATTTTGCAACATTTCAAAGGTTTGCTGAAAATTCTCTAAACAATTGTATGGAAACGCAAATGTTATGAAATCTCACTGCCTCTAAAATTTACTGTTTCTGCCTCAACACACATAGTACTTTGTAAACAGAATGACCTAAATTGAGGACAGCTACGCTCGTTATTGTAAGGTTAATAGGTTAACTCAGCCCAGACTAGTTTCATTCTCCCCGAAATAATTCTTTATTGAAATACAAAAGACATCGCAATTTTTATCGTACATTTTCACAAAAGCTCCCGCAAAATCAGGCATTTTGGGCCGCAAAAAACAGGCTGCGATATCCTGGAGGGAGCACATAGAAATAATAGTTATAGTAATAGAGTAGAACAGGTGTGGATTTTTTAATCTTAAAACAGCAGTGACAGTACAGTAATGTTGCAAGACTTTTGGGTTGCTTTTCCAAAGACTGTAATTCTGAAAGATATTGCGGCAACTCACTTTAACCAACTCGATCGGTTATATTGTTTTACTATACATGTTTACAAAGACTGAGGACGGTGGAATTTGTCCCCCACCTCATGTGAGCACTTCACAGCCAGAATGGACGGAATAAATAGTCACAACAACGCTTTCAATGTACAAATGGCCATGCTAGGGTTGTATTACTGAGAGATAGAACAATCCTTGTATCATATTCTACTTTCTTGTGTTCTCTAAGAGGCTTTGTCCAAACAGTATTTCTCTAGCTGCGATGTACTGCAGCTTCTCTCCAGAGAGCAGTAATTGTTTGTTGCCAAATTAAGCTCTGTAAATAGCTTCCCGCAAAGCTGATGTCATGGGTAGACACGTCCAGCTGTCTGCATCGTTGCCACAGAGCTGAGGACGTTCAGAATGGCAACCAGAGGGTCCATTATTAACACCTGAAGGTTGTATGTGTGAAAGCTGAAGCCTCTAACTTCTGCAGCTAAGGCAAACCTGGCTGAGTGATGACAGAGTACCTGAGGCAGATGTGACCCACACAGTGAGAGCCCTCAAAGTGACACTCTCCACTCCCTACTATCAACCATCAGACATGATTATAGCCCTCGCTCCATGATCCAGTGCCCGTCTGAGCTCACTCCTTTGATTTCTCATGACTCTCTCCTGCAGCCAAAGTAATCAAACAAGAGGCTCAAATCAGACAGAGACTTGACCCTGGCGCGGCATTTGTTAAAGTCGTACTACAAATGGGAACAATTTGTCACACATCTTCTATTTTATTCAGAGGCAAAGAGGACGTTTCACCAGGTATCGTTTTCTATCCTATTTTACTGCTGACTGGAGGTAAAGGCAGAGGTTTATTCAGTCATGTAGTCATGTATGAACAAACAGCAGTGGAGTTATCAACAACATTAATACTCTTTCAGGCAGTCAGACCATTACCAGGGTGTAAGAAAGTAAAGCAATTTAATGACATCAAAAAACACCAATTAACATTCTAAACATGCATTGGCAAAAAATTTACAAAACATTGCAATTTTTCTGATCGTGGTGCTAATGTTAATTGTGACAACATGATGATTGTGCTTTGAATGGCAGTTTATTGAAAGTAACAGAGTAAGGCTTGTTAAGACGGATAGAGCAGTGACTACAGCCCATTGGATCTCAGCAGGGTAGGAAGGATGTCACACATCATGCAACCAGATCCCAATATTCTGATTACAAACAAAGTCTATAGTCCATTACAAGTACTTTGCACTTGCTTCTTTAAAGGGGCAGTCCACCAGTTCATACATGAAAATCGGTTTACAGATTATTGAGAGTATTCAGTCTACAAATACAGAGGAGATGCTTTGTGAAGATAAAATAACTGATTATGTCAGAGTGAAGTCACTGAGGTTATCTAATCTTGGACTTTCAATTATATTCGACTCATATTTACGTTTATAGTGAAGGTGGCCTAAAGCGGCTGTAGTAATTATGACAAGAGCAAAGCAGGAAGTAAGGGGATGAAGTATAAGAGTATTCCCCATACTTGGGGTGGTCCATGGTTCAGACAAACACAGGACATTGAGCCAGGAGACCGGGGTTTGTGTCCTGTTTAAAAAATAATTCATCTCAGTGTTAAAAAAAAAAAAACTCAACTATGTCCCCTTCTGGGTCACATGCGTAAGTGAAGTAACGTGACATGATTTGAACCCAAACCACGATCTTTTTCTAAACAAAACAAAGCAGTTTTTGTGCATAAACCTCACCATAACACGTCCGTTTCACAACTCTAATGGTGTGTGGCGGTAACGTTCTCTGGTTTAGATCTTAGACTGTGTTAAAGATGGATGACGCCTCTCCTCTCCCCCCCCCCCCACTGTATAAACATGAAATATCCCAGGTACAGACGCTGCCATGTCGTAATCGTGGAGCGAGACTGCCCGGTAGTGATCAGGCAGTGGAGCTGAGGTACCCAAGTCCTGCCCGCGCACCCGCCCGACCAATCATGAATCAATCACAGCTGTCAATCATGACGTTTCACCCCGTTTGTTAAGCATTAAATAACTGATAAAAACCAAATTTATCAGAAAGAGGAATACTTCAACAAACATCAGCATGTTTGTCAACAACTACCTAAAATGAAGGAACCCATCTTTTTGAAAAATATATTTGACGTGTACTTTCCTTATTAAGTTTGGCCCATGTCCCATCCGCTATGGAGTGGGCAGGATTTATGAACTATACTGGGGGTGGGGGGGATCAAGATGTTTTGGCTTCACTTACACAGACTATGCATCGACCCGTTGTTTAGATGTATGTGTCGTATTTCCTGCCCCCTCTAGGTTTCTTAAAACGCCCCTGTGGGTCGTATTAGAGGGTAGTAAAAAAACAACCTATGTGGTTCGGTCTGGACGACTTATTTGCATTTTTGGAGCTTGACCTAGGGAATACTTCCATATATTCCATTGCATTATTAGCATGGGGCGCATAACAGCACAGACCGAGGTCTGTAATTTCTACTGTCCAACGGATCTGAGTGCTAAGAAAAAGCCATAATAGCTACATTTTATTTTCTTCTGACATCACTGGGAGATTCATGACTGAACAATCACCATTTATGATATGTCAATTTCATTGTTATTTTATCAGGTATAAAATCACTGGAAGAAAATAAGTTAATAAACAACCTTTATACTCTTTTATACTCATATTTAATTAATCAATTTCAAATATAACAGGTCAGTAATATTTGATCCAATTAAAAAACATTATCAACTTGATTTTCCCACTTATCTGTGGTCTGTTACAAGAGGATATCACAGGCAAAGCTGTATAAAATTATGTATATTGGAAAGTGGCATTTTCTGACATTTGTACAAACAGTACTGCAGTTGAAGTACTGGAGATAAAAAAGAAAGAAAATGCAAGCCCTCTAAATTGTTTGTGTAATAATTATTTTAAAAAAAAAGACACTCCGCACATACAATATACACTATTTATACACAGTATTTAGTAATGGCCATTCTGTTGCAACCCGACAAAACAGAACTTTATAAGATGAGGGTGGCAGTGTGCAGTTGGCAATGACGCATTACATTTGACACAAAACTTGTGCTCGGTATGGATAACGTCTGTTTCCTCTTTCATTTGTTCCTCCTAGCAGGTTTATAATGAAAACCTTGTCTAGGCGAAGATGGATGGCGGTTCTTGCTCCTCATGCCGGGGTCTGAATAGTGGCTTTGATCTCAGCGGACACCCTCTTCTCCTTTCGCCCCGCATACTCGCCGATAAAGGACCCATCCTCGTTGAACTGAACGTCCTCCTCCCCATAGTCCACCAGGCTGTCCCCGCTGTCCCCGGCTTTGATCTCTCTGCTCAGCGAGTGTTGGCTGCCCTTCAGCGGCTTCTCGTCGCTGTCACTGCAAGAGAGGCCCGGTGGATTTAGAATCACCTCATTTCACCCATGGCTTCACTCTATGGCTTATTGGAGAAGACGGGGGGTGGGGGGGGGGGGGGCTCAAGCTATCAATGCATTTACACTGAGCATCTGTGACTGACATGAGCATTTACATCTGGTTGACCAATGGGAAATAATCACACAGATGCACATGTTGAGACAATATTAATCATTACACTGTACGTGCATCAATGCATTTGACAAAGTGAGGACTGGAAGATTAATGAGATATTGGGGGGTGGGGGTGGGGGGGGGGGAGAAACAACCCCAAAGTGGTGTTGATCATTTAAGCTGTATATTTGGTCCTGAAATTGCCGAACTAAACGTGCGCTATTATTGACCTTATTCTTTGCCTGAACTAGGGCCCTTCCGCATTCTGTCATTTTGTAACTTTACTTCTGGTTTAGAGGGCGCTCTACAGCGTCCCTGCCGGCAACACTTTTATATTGTTATTTTGTTTTTGTTGAAAATACTTTAAGTTTCATATTTTAAGATTGTATTTTTATACATTTTCTTTATCAGAAATTTAATATATTTTGATGTTCCTCTGTTCTGCTGTGACAATAAAACAAAGAAGTTTATTTTTAAACTGCATTATCATATTATTTTAGTGAGGACTCAGAAATAACTACAAATATTGTTAGGGAGATCTGTTTATGCCCATTTTATGCATTTCTGGGTTTATACAAAGATTTTTTATATCGGAATGTCGTATTTTTAAATCACCAAATATTTGTATCAATATTGGCCTTAAAAATCCTTTATCAGTCGGGCTCTAGTGGGTAACCTTTTGATATTAATGGACGTCCATTACATTTAAGCCATTGCCAAATGAGTTGCTACACAGCTAATTAAGCCTATCAGCGCCACACACACAATCTCTCTCTGTATTTCTCAGTATCTTCTGTGTTCAGAAGATTGTGTCGTTCGGTCACTTTCCCGTGGGCGGTGTGTTACGATACTACTAATTCTTAGACAAACACATGCTCTATGTATGCATAAAGTACGTAAATAAAACAAAGTCACATCTACATTCATAAAACCAACTGCATATCCATTTCTATACATTAATAAAAGATTGTCAGTTATAAGAATAGTTTGGCATTTTTGGGAAAACACTTGAATTGGTTTTGAGTTAGATTAGAAGATAGATACTTCTACACTATAAATATACTAAGCTACAATCAGCAGCCAGTTAACTTAGCATAAAGACGAGAAACTCAACCGCTAGCCCGGCTCTGTCAAAAAGTAATAAAAGTAGTAAAGTCCACCTACCAGCACATCTAAATTAACACATCATATCTAGCTTTTTTAAATCCATCCAAAAAGTGTAAAAACCATAACTTGTGGTTTAAACAGGTGGTTATGTGCAGGATTATTGCGCGATATTATGCGATAGATTTATGAATAGCTCCTTGAGTCAATTTGACAAGGTATAAATCTGCTGTGCAGATCCCACTGATTGGAGAATTAGCCTGGGACTCATACTGTGGTATGCTGTTATGAATTGGACTGCTAAAGAATTAATGAAACGCGCCCAGATATTACTGCCTCGGAGATGAGATGCTTTCAGCTACACTGATTGGTTTTAGTGTCTTGCTGCGTGCTGGGCGGCCTGCGTTTAGCTCCTACTGGACAACAGCCGAGCGGCGCGGCGGCTCCCTTTGCGAGGCGACGTCTATCACAAACAACACACACACCGTATCTAAGATCACAACGTCCTATAAAAGGAGGCTACCACTTGGGCAAGACTGATGAGTAAACAGCTCAGGGATGCTAATGCTGTCTATCACATACTTTCCAGTTACTCTGGCCATCAAATGTCTTGAACAGAAGAAGTGTGAGGCTCCATGTGAACCTCGTGCATGCTGGGTTCTCTTTTCAGCGACAGGAGAAATGCAGAGAGAATTAGGGAGAGGAGAGGACGGCAGAAGAGAATGACATACAATATTGCACGTGAATTGCACTGAGGTGGTGAAATCGCTTACCTGTATTCACAAAATGTGTCGTCATTCATGCCCTGGGACTCCACGTCTGGGTGAAGGTCCTCTTTTTCTTTTACTGCTCACAAAATAAAAAGATTTCAGTGATTTCCTCTAGAGACGACTGCCAATGAAGATCCCTGTCCCTTGACTGTTCTGTCGTTTGACTAGGTTAAAGTCTCAGTCCCTAATTCCCTTTACTTAATCAAAGACCAGTGCAAGCTTTAGAAAGTATTGCAGAGCTTCAATCAGTTCCAGTTTTTGTAAACATAAATCTTTAAATCTATGTGTTATAGAAATGTCTATTCATGACACAGTGCACGTTCAAAGGTATGTTTCTATATGTGATGTAACAAAAAAAGACACGGATCGGGCAAACAAAAAAAAAGGTTTTTGGCGCTATGGCTGGGTGATAATGAGACCTTAATGAGAAAACAAAGGACATAGCTGCGTCTCGCTCTTTTTTTCTGCTGACGAGTGAAGCGATCGCTGCCCAGACGACAACCTGATGGCCATTAGCTGTGAATAATAAAGCCGATAAGAGCTCTCATGTCCCCAATAGGAGGAATAACATTGAGATACCACAGAGCGTATGTCATCATTCCCTGCTCAGCCACCCCATGTGCAGCATTTGCATTTTGACTCTGTCATGGAGTAGAAATGCTCATTTTCCTATCAATACACAAGCCTATTTCATGTATAAATTTGCATTGAAATAATTGTGTGGCTGCAAGTAAAAAAACAACAACATCAGTTTACATATTCCTGTAATGGCTTCTAGTGTGATTGATAATTTCTTTCATAGCAACAAAGTGCCAAATGGAAATATAATGATGCTCCAAGCAGCAATTACTATTCAAGCAAGGTGATGTTTGTGTGCTTGTAAGTGAGCACCTACCGGAATACTTCCCTCCTTTGTTTCTGTTGACAAAGCAGGCGATCAACACAATGAGTGTGAGGAGAGCAATGGCACACATCAGGCCGATAAACCAGCCCTTGGTGGATATTCCTCCATGGATGCTGGCCAGACCTGAGGAGAACAATACCGTGTGACTTTGACATGCCTTGGCCTTTTCATCAGGACACTTGATTGAATGTTTACATCGACAAAGCCTATCTGATGCAAAGGCAGAAGGTGGCAGGGTGCAAAGCTGATGGAAACGGTCCAATATAAATATTAAACAGCTAATCCTGCTTGTCTAATTAATCAAGTAAGGAACGCTGTACAAATGTAATTCCTCTCAGCGAGTCCGTGCAGCTAAATTAAATCCTAGTGACAAGGCAAAGGGACCACACACTGCGGCTTGAGACACTGCTCAAGGACGCGCAGGGTGATCCTGCACCCTGTTCAGTAAGAGGTCAAATGAGTTTTGCCTGCTTTTTCTTCCTTTTCTTTTTTTGTTTTCTTTTGGTTTCCCTCCTCACCTGTAAACTCGGTCGTGATAACATCTTCAAATATGCTAGAATTATCAACCCAGCTGTTAGGAATAAGGCGCACAGTGTACTCTGTCCCGGGGTCGAGCCCATCAATGATGTGGAAAGTCTTAGAGGTGTTTAAGGCCTCTGATATCTTCCAGAGACCCTCACCTGTGCAAAGGGTGAATGATCAAGATGGGTTAGTACTTATGAAGACACACAACTATGGAAGCTAGTGAAGATATGAAAGAAAACACACGAAGGACCACTTCAGACACAACACATCTAAAGTTATTCACTGTTCGGCTAAAAATCACTCTAACAACGTCCAGAAACTAACAGAGAAAAAGAGTAATATGAGCTTACGGTTGTTCATATATGCAATAAAAAACTCTGTGTGCTCTCCTCCAGATATCCAGCTGATATTTGCAAAGCTGTCACTAACAGCTGAGCTAAAATTCAACAGGGCCGGGACTGAAGGAGAAGTAAGAGAAGATGAGAAACGGCAAAGAATGGTTAGTAAAGGACAAAGCAGATCAAAGCCATGGAGAGAGTTAGGAGCGTTGCCATTATGCTGTGAAGGATGCCGCTCTTCACCTTCTATTAAAGAAGCAAGCTATCAATTATGTGTGACAGACAGGGTCATTGGCTCGCTCAACAACAAACATGACAAGCGTAATGTGGATATGAAAATGAAGATAAAGTGGAGATCTACAAAGATCTTAAAGCAGATTTGCCATCAAACTATTTGATGATTTTAAATGTTCGATATTATTGTTATTGTATGTCCATTTCATTTCACAGAAATACATTTTACATAGCCACACTGGTCCACACTAGCTGAGAACTTGTCTGTTATACTCGGCCATAGCTAGGATTTTAGAAATACAGCACTGAGGTTGATTTACACTCACCTCTTTTTTCACTAGACAGAAAAAGAGAAAATATAAATTTTCCCCCCATTAAATTTACTGTACATTTGTATTTCCTGTAAGGTTCATCTCCCTGCATGATGATCAGAATAACACCAAATACGTTTATTATATTCACAGTCAAATGAAAGGATATGTAGTAGCGCTACTACTAATATTCTCATGATTATTTTTTTATTCATTTATTAATCACTTAGTCTTTGAACTGTCAGCAAAAAAGTGAAACCTACAGAGCACCTGTTGCCAGAGGTTATGCTGAGGTCTTGCCTACAAATGTCTCATTTTGTCCAACTCAGCCCAAAACCCAAATCAATTTCATTTACAATGATATAAATTAAACAAAAGCAATACATCTTCAAATTTGATAAGATTGAACCAAAGAAGCTTTGGCATTGATAGGACCTGTATATATGATGGGGTGCGTTTTAGAATAGATTTTAAGATTTTATTGTTTGTTTTTAAAGCTTTAAACGGTCTCGCCCCAGAGTATTTGTCTGAAATTTTAACTGTGCGGGAATACAACCAGTCATTGTGGTCTTCAAATCAGTTGGTTTTAGAAGTCCCAAGGTCCAGGTATAAACAGTGGGGGGATCAGGCTTTTGCAATTGCAGCCCCGAGACTCTGGAACAAGTTACCCCCTGATCTACGTACTGTTACAGATGTCTCTCTTTTTAGGTCCAAACTCAAAACATATCTGTTCAGTCTGGCTTTTAATACGTAGCAGTAGTGTGACAATTTCATTCTTTTGTTTCTTTGTAACTTTTTCTGATTTTACTGTTTTCTACGTTCACTCTTTCTATTGTATGTTGTGGTTTTACTAATTTTGTTAAGCACTTTGGATACCTGCTGGTAGTTGTAAAGTGCTATATAAATACAGTTTGATTGATTGATTGATGATACATGACTGATTACTAAATAATTATTAAAAAATATAATATTTTATGTAAATTGTTCTGAAAGCAAGAGCTATCTGTTCTAAGCTGGTTCTGCCTCAGACATATCATGTAACGTAGACTTTTCATACCCAACTGGGAAGAAAAACAAATAATGTAGAATGATGTGCGTCATTAATATGGGAAAAGCATGCTTTGAAAGCAGCTATCAAAGCCAGTCAACAAAGCACAATCCACTTCATTTCCCCACGGCAAACATGCAAATCTTCTGCTGTGTCTCCAGTTCAGGTGCATTATTTGCTCAGGTGATAATTCGGCACACAACACCTGTGTCTGCGCTGTCCATCCCAACCACTGCAAATGACACTCTCTGACTAATGTTGATGGATTAGTCTGCAACTATGGTAATTCCAATCATTGGAACCGAGCGGCAACTTCGACTGACATAGGCCCCTGAACTAAAAATATCCCAAGGCTGGTTGCCGTGTTTTGTCACCAGACTCCACAGTTCGCTATTGAATGCAGCAGAAAGCAGCTGCTCAGCCAGCAGGGAGCTGATGCCCTGGAAGATACCTCTTCAAAGTCTGGAGGCTTTTTGTATAAGGAAAGGCCAGAAAATATTCTGATACAGGAGCCTTTAACAGCTTCCACTTATCCACTTATCTCAGTGTCCAGTAAATATCACCCTCCCAGTATGAGCCCACACCTCTCTGGCAGGGCCGGGAGGACATTCATCCTCACTGTTTTTCTCTCAGCTCGGATGCTGCCCCGGACAACTTTGCGTCCTTAAGCGGTGTTGCTGTTTATCCGGTTGAATATTACATGGAAATGTCAGGTGACTGTCGGGTCAATACACTGACGTGTACAGGGGGAACCATGGCCCAACAAATCAATCACTGACAATTAGACACATTTGTCCCCTTCTAGTGACTGCACTCTACAGCTTCACTGTCGGGTCGGGATATAGATCTAGTAGCTTAGATTTCCCCATGGTGCAGCAGAGAAATTAAAAACAGCTTATTCATCCTAATGCACTTGTTTTATAACCAACAATAAAACTGAGCCGTTATTTTACATCTTAATGCTTGTTTTAACTGAAAACAAGAACTACTGTTAACAAAATAAAGAATCTGACATTTTACTTCTATTTTGCCTTTTTATATCTTGCAAAACCTCCTGAAGGCGTTGGTAAAGGAGACACATACCTCCTGAAGATTTTCATGGTTGCAAGCAAAAAAGCTATTACCATATGCTGGCTTCAGTTAATAAACGTAAACTGTATCAGCAGTATGGAGAAATTGACTTTTATACTGCGTTTTCAAAAGAAAAAGAGAAAAGAAGAGGAATACTGGGGAAAATGGGATTGCTACGAACACAAAGATGATTACTTTACTCCACTCTATTTCTGTATGTCAAGATGTACCTGTGTGCATTGTGTACTGTACCCACGCTCATCGCATTTTCATATTTGCACCTAGTTATTGTCATGTCCTATCCCTCTTTTGTCCTACATTCTTATAAAATAAAAACAAAGTATATTAAAATCTGCAAACAACAAACTGTACTTGGCTTCCCTTTTCCCCCCCATTTATTTCACTGCTTCTGTTTTTCTCTGCGGATTGATGCTTGTTGTGTCAGAATGTGCAGCAGCTCTACCTATCGTGGAACGAGTGGGTTTGGTCACTGGGGACTTTGGAGTGCTTGGAGGTGAGGGGGAAGCTGACTTGCCTGAAAAGAAAGACAGATCTTGTGGTTATCAATTGGGATAGAGCTTGGGGGGGCTTCATTTTACTGTTAGCACGCATGCTTTTTTCCGCTAAATTAGTAACTAGTCAGGTCTACTGTGAAACATCTAGAGTCTAAAAAATACGTTCACATGAATTTTCTGTTAGCACATCATTAATAGGAAGAAGGATGAATGTTGGATGCTCTTCATGGGTTTGGCTCTTAAAGCATCATTTAATTCCTCAGCTTGAGTTAGACATGTTGTCTGCTGTTGCTAGGATAAAAGTCAATATTCGTTTACATTCACTAATGAGCCAAGATTAATATGAATTTCTAATTAGGTTACTCATTACCATTGCTATTAGAGAGGAAGCCACAAACTTTATCTAAGAAGATGTTGACAATTTTCTAATGAAAAGCGGCATCACGGTGCACTCGGCTGATGGCAAGGGCTAACAGCAGACAAGGTCAATTATCTGCAAAGGAGCCGTGTGTTTGGAACTTTTTAATTTTGTTCGTGAAAAATAAAATGTGTCGGCCATTTTGAGACTAGAAACCTGATGATTTAATTCAGGCCTTTAGCATTCACATCCATATAAAATGTCTAAATCTAAAGCATGCATCCGCTACCTAAAATAATAATCATGACTGTAAAACATATCTTATTAACATAGAGCAAATTTAGAAACATATAATTCCAAAATGAAATATTCCTGTAAAAGCAGTGATTCAGAGCAGTATTAGAATGTATGTGCAGGTATGACATGCCACAGTATCATCATGAACGCAGATCTACATACTGAGGCCAAGGGTGGAAGTCAAAGTGGAAGCTGCGAAAGGGAAAAAAAGACAATAAAAAAAAAGAAAATGACAAAAGGGCCAAGCAACGCTAAGCAGACGTTCACAGACGACACATTCACACAGTGTGCACTGTATGATCAAAGGGAATGCTCAAAACAATGCACGTTTTAATGGCGTGAGAGAAAGCAGGCAGACGACAATTAACAGAAACATTACTGACATATACACACAAAGTGATAGTACAGCTGCCACAAATACCTTTCATGCTCCAATCTCTCACACACAGCTCCATAAAATTCAATACATAAAAAATGAGTCCTTCCCACTGTAATAATTTCTACTGGCTTTTCAGCATGTAAATAAACGGCTAAGTTGTTCAAATTTCTTTCTGTAAATTGTAAGAACTCTTCCAGTAAACACTAAGTAATCGCTCGCATATTCAACACCTGCAGTGCGTTTCAACATTTTGCATCTTGAATAAAATACTAAATTTCTTTGGCATGCATTTCAATTTAAATCCCCACCAAATTATTTATGCTCACAGTAACCGTTGTTGCAGGCGATTTAACTGACACTGAAAGTACTGACAGTGAAAGTACAGTTTCCTGTTTCATTTCCCGTCCAGTTGTTCATACCACCGCCTGCAATCTCACAAAAGCTTGACTCCAGTATGCGCCAGCTGAGGTATGACGTGCCGTCCTCAACAAATGACATGTAATTGAAAAGAATAGATTACATTCTTCCAGTCATCTCATTATGATTACTTACCCACCAACTCTTTCATGAGTACACAATTCAGTATCAAAACCTTCAGTTTCCCTCCTGCTCAAAGCAATTTTCTTTCTTAGCTGATTGTTTCATAGCTCGTGCTCTCCGTCCAATCAATAGGCACTTGCTCTCTCATGACAGTGACAAATGAATACCTCCACTACACCCATGTGAAATTGTTTATCCACAAAAATTACTTACATGGAGATATAAAAAGCTTGGCTGACCAGACATAGATCATATTCCGGTACTTCAATGCCATTTTTGAAAAAGTGAAATGGCTTTGTTACCTACTTCACTTAGCCAGTTCTGCACCTCAAAGCTCGTCTGTGTTCTCATTGTCTCACCCACAACCTCGAGATTATCCACACATAGACCACCTAGTCAATTGCTTTCTGGAACCTCCATCACTCACTTGTTTCTAGAGTAGTGGTGCACTCCTCGCTGACAACGGGCCCGCAGCCCACCGTGGTGCAGGAGCGCAGGTAAAATTTGTATTTGCTCACAGGCTCCAAGTCACGCAGGTTCCACTTGGTGGTGTTGGGGTTGTTGATGTCTACTGTCTGCAGTGGCCCCACTTCTTCTGTGTCGTTGACTAGATGTAAAAATGGCAACAAAAATAAGCGGTTAATGCTTGGGATTAAGGCCTGCAAATAGCTTAAATATGCCTTATACAAGGGGTATCACACTGGCAACTGGGATTAAGAAGGGTAAGGAATTCACAAATTGGCGGAAATCACCGTGGGGTCCAACCCATCTGGGG
>NC_048410.1:4415045-4438767 GCF_013103735.1 Etheostoma cragini
AAAATTTCATACAAAATATGCTGTGTATAAATAACATAATGATGCATACTTAAAATAATTGTGAAAGTAGTAAAACAATTCAAACACACACACACACACAAGAAAAGAACACAGTAAGAACGCTCTTTTATTCACTTTAAACAAAATTTACTTTCTCTAATACAGATGATGCACAGTCCTTAATAAATTTGTCATGTCACAAAACATATTGATAATTAATGTATTTTTTCCATGAGTCCGCTGTGTCAGTGATTTTAACGTTACCTAGTACTAGTTACCGAGCACATAGTAGCTCTAGCCCAGCCCATAGCCTGTAACTCGCTTGTAAATACATTTAAAAAAAAGGAGTAAAGATTTGACACTCAACAGATTCTCTACTGGCATTGTAATAAGGAGATTTTCTCACACAACAATGGGGTGAACAATTGCCTGCTTTATTCTACAATCCATTTACTAATAACCACTGGTACCCAACCACAATAGCCTACAGTATATACGGTATATATATCCTTTTATATTTAAATAGTGATTGTGTGATTCTTGTACATTGCCACACATTGAGATGTTTTTGCTTTCAGCACTCAGCTTTGAAACATACAACTCTTTCAAATGACTTCCGTGCGACAATTGCAAGACATTTCAGCAATGCCAAAGAAAGCAAATGCCACTTGTGCATCAGCATTTTTGGGCTTTAGCCACAACATGACATCTTGTCATACGCTTGTTTGGATTATAGCCGCTTTTTGCATTTAACAAACAGATTGTGTCCTGCACATTCACTACAATGTATCAGTGTTGTCTTTCTCTAAATTGTGATTGGATCAGTTTTCTCACTACGTAAAGCAGCACAGTAGGTAGGGAGGTGGCATTTATGTTCTTTGTAACAAAAACAAACACAGCAGGTGTTTAGGTGACCTTTGCTGTGAAAGAGGTGCTACGTCTCTCTGGTAGGAGGCGACAGTAACAATGACAAGAATGTATTAGTCTGCTTCTCTTTTGCCTGGTCACCACCCACTGTTATCAGACATCACACTTTTTATTTTGTTGTTGTTTTGTTTTATAGTGACAAAAACGGTCCATTTTTGGTATATAATGCAATCCTGGTGCAGCGGCGAGGCCAAATTATCATTCCATTTCTACCCTGTGGATGGATGCTTTTTCACTTAACACACTCAGGCCAGACAGTTGGTGCACATGATCTTATGGAGTGAGCTGAAGGCTTGGGCTTTGGCTCCTCCACTGCTTTCAGACAACATTTCCAAATATACTTTAGCCCTACTTGGTCAAATATGGTTGGCCTTGTGTATTGTGAAACAGACTAAGACTTAAGTCTGAGTTTGACTCGACAGTTAGTTCTGAGCTCAAATGGGAACAAAAACAGAATGAAAGTTATTTTTACTCCCACATGTGTAGATCAGTGGAGAGCAAACTTCACTCACTCCCCTCCTGATAATGTCGCTCTTCAGTACCTTTGATATAGAAAATGTTCAAAAATGTGCAATCTGCACAAATATAAAACTGCAAATAAAGTGAAAGAGTTCTCACATAAATTACTCAGTGTCTGATTTTAGACTACATTTGCGGTGTAAACTGTAGCTACTCTGCCACACAGCAAAAACGTAATGCAGCCAACTGCTCTGAACAAATGAAATGACAGAATGGATCGAGTGTGAGCCCCCGTCTTCACCTTTGGGACACACTTATCTTAGCCTTGTCAAGCGGTGTGACTAGCATCCTGAGAGGTAGGCCAGTGGTTTTTAAGTCTGCACTGACCTGCTCTACCTGAGGCTTAAGAGTGCTTTAGGAGCTCTTTAAGGCATTGTGACCATGCCACCCACTCAATGCTGAGGGGATACATTAAGCCTTTAAATTGAGGACTTAATTTAAGGATTTAGAAATTAATACTAACGAAAGCAATCTCTATGAGTTTGAGGAACTGCTATTAGAACTACCTTACAGTTAGTCTCGCATAGCCAGACCTTTCACCCCAGCGCTGTGGAGGAGGGTCTGGCTAGTCCACACAGCAGTCCTGGATGGAAGACAAAGCTAAACACCGCACGGAGCCCGGGTGCACTGGTGCCTTTGCAAGGAACTTGTTTTGGTGGAACATGTGTACGTTCAAAGGCTGTTTTAGTCAGGCAACAGAAAACTCAGATTGAACAGATAATATAGCTACTAGCTGTCTGGATTTACCCAGCTGAGATCTGAGAAGCAGTTAACCGTAGTCCTCATAAATCGACCAAATCCAACACAAAGAAAGCTGAAGGTAACGGACATCCGGCCGAAGATAAGAACATACGGCGGCAATGAAGCAATCCCGGAAGTGCCCTATTGTCATTCCCAAATAAATTCAATTTGCATTTAACCCATCTTACACGCCCACATAGGACCACTGGGCAGCTGTAGGCGTCCGGGGACCAACTCCAGTCTTTTTGCAAGTGCCTTTTGGTCATAACCTAACAGACATGTTTTGGGTGGTGGGAGGAAACTGGAGCACATGGAGAAAACTAATGTGAACACAAAGGAGAAATGTCAACTCCACACAGAAACATGTGTAGCCATGGAGCCACCATGACTTCGACTTGTATTGGTAGAGAAAAAAATAAATAACTGTATCATATCCCGATCTCCTGTACGTATTTAGTAGCAGGCCAGTGTACTGATACACTCACTGATCAGCTTTGGTGACAACTTGATACAATGATCAAAAGGTTTCACATGGAAAATGTGCCACTTCAAAGCAGGTTAGTTTAACCGTTTACACGCCCTGGTATTCCTGAATGCTCACAACATTCAAACAGGCCTTCCCGTGAAACCTGTGAGAAGTGAAGCTATTACAGGCGGCGATGAAGATGGGGCGTAGCCCTAAAACATCTGCGATGCAGCTTGAGATTTCCTTTGTGTCGCTGATGATACACTGACAGCTGGCCACATTATCCTCAACATTTCACACATGACTTCCCTCAAGGGGACTTAAAAAAAAAGTCACACTTCAAAGAGCCTATCAGCTTTATTGCTGTGGTACAATCAAAACGTCCTCTCCTGAAATACTGTATGACACTTGGCCCGCTTGTGCAGCCGCCAAATCACACTCAATTAGCCGGGAAATGCAGCACTAAGACGTTGGAAGTTAGTCGTTGGCTTTGTATGACTTTAGTTTAAGGACACCAAAAGTGTATGCACACATGGGATGCGTTCAGTGACGGTATCCCCTGGGACTATGAGCTATGGTGAATATGTCCCCTGAGGACAGGATGGGGTCACTAAAGCTAGACCTTAACAGACTGTGACACAGTGGCCTTGGTCAGCACTAGCTGATCCATGATGGCGACATGCAGGCCAGCAGACATCCACCCTGACATGTCTCCTATACCGCCACTCTAATCTCCCTGCGACCCCGAGCCCTATTAGAGCAGCACCAGGTTTTTCTTCCCTTGCTGAGGATCATGGGTTAGACAATCACCAAAATCCTCCTCCTTTCTTTTACCAACATACTCCTGGACTGTAAATACTATAAATACAATATAGAGTTAGAGGCTGTTAAGGTCTCTGATCTACTGTTTAAAAATGTACATATGGCCAGTGTGTTTTTGTATATAATCACTTTCATTTTTAAAGAGGGTACAAGCTGACAAGAAACACAGGGATATAAACACTATTAACCCTCTGTGGTCTGAGGGTGTTTTCAGACACACCGATCACAAAGATGGCTTTGGCAGGCTCTGATATTGTTGTCAATGTGAACAAGTCTAAGTGGTATTTTCAAAGTACCATGACTTTTTTTTCCCAGTAAGGCATAAGTTCAGCTACAATAATATCATAGTAGAATGCATTTCATGATTTTACTTCTTTTTTAAACAACTGGTGATTAAACAAGTAGTAAAAAGTGAAAAACGCAATACATCCTAGTGGCAACACAGTGGCATCACCATTATATCTGTTTTAGTTAAACACAAGATGTAGGAATACATACTGAGCTGATACTCGAGGAGGTACCCTGTGAGAATCCCATTAGGCTCCAATGGCGGGGCCCAGACCAGAGAGACAGTGTGCTTCTGTACTTCTGTGACCCTGAAAACAGGATTTTTCTCAGGGACTGTGGGGGGAAAAGGTAAGACACACAGTATGCAGTCAACTTCGGCAACCCAGTTCCTTGTTATTATTAGAGTTTCCCTTCAGTAGTTGTGAATCAATACGCTCCATGCTGCTTTTCCACAATCCTACCTCCCTCCGGGGTTTTGAAGCTGAGGGGAGGGCTGCCAGGGCCGTTGCCCCGCCCGTTGAAGGTCATGACGATGAGGCTGTACTCAGAGAAGGGTTTTAGCCCTGGTACCGTGGCGTGGGACTGGTCCCCGGGGAATGTTAGTGTATGTTTTTCTCCGTGGCTTTTTTTTGAGGCCGCCAGACTGCGCAGACGCCACCAGTTTATCTGCATTGGGAAAGGGACACAAAGAGCCATTTATGACTTATGTAAACTCATTCTTTTTTCATGTTTATAACTTTTGGGTTTTTATTTCTATTGGTTTGTTTTTTTCTTTTTTGCTTGCTTATTTACTGTTTGGGTTTACTGTATTTTACAATTTTTTATCATGTGAAGCACTTTGCTACTTTGTCTGTAAAAGGTGCTATATCAAGTAAACCTATTATATTACATTCTCAGCAGCGGCGGCAAGGCATTAAACTAAACATGTACAGTATATGTGTGAGTGAATGCTGAATTACCGCATCTCTTATTGGGGCGGCTTATCAATACAGGTTAAACAAGGTATTTATTTTACTCAGATTTACTGACATAATCCCCCACATATGATGTCAAGGCTCTGTCTGAACTTTCCTTTATAACTGCCAACGCAGCCAATGCGACTGCAAATCACAGAGACACCAATTGGCACAGGACTAAAATGATCACACAACCTCTGTGTTTGGCGAAATAAGGTCTGTAAATTGTGATGAAATTTTTACATAAAAAGTAACAAACATGGCAGATTTGCACGGGATTAAGCTCATTAATTACTAGAAGTCCCCAGGTAATCCTTGCAAATAGGGCTTTAGTTATTCTGTTTTTTTTCTGGTGGTCTGTTCAGAAAAACAGTGAGCTGGCTAAAGTAAAGAAGACAGAGTGGGGTGGGAGAAGCAAATGTTTTGATCAAGGTCGAGGCCATTTCTTTAAAGCAGTGTCTAAAGGCAAAAGGTCTTTTTTTGAGGTATTACCCTGTAGCCTCCCAGATGTCCATGTAACTTGTCCTTGTGTACACGCGTCCAGCTAACCTTGACCACTGAGCTGTTCATCACCTCCACAGCAACATTATCAGGTGCAGCAGAGGGAACTGTGGGGGCAAACACACGTTACAATCAGCAGTAAAGCTGAACGTAGTCCAGGAAAGTCATAATAAACTAGTTAGAATTGTGCTGAAAATAACTCAATTATTCCATTACTATTACTATTCAGCTAGCTACACTTACTGATTACCTATTTATAGGAGCACCTACAATATTACAGATTATCAATACCTACACTCACACAAGCTAATGTAAATATTAAAAACTACTGAGCTAAAGGGTAACTACTACACTTAATAACACCACATTTGAGTGAGCACACAACAAGGAGGAGAGTAATGACCTGAGGATACTTCCTGGGGGCAAGTCCAGAAGAAAGCTAAACACAGGAAATACAGTAAACTTCTGCTACAGTACACAACTGTGAAACTCAGTCCAAATCCCAGGTCGAAAACTTTTCAACGGAATTTTAAAACTTGAAACAAATCATTTTCCAAAGTTCAACCAAATTAAGCAGACTGGGATTTTAATTAAACCACATATTTCTCCATAACATAATTTACAGTATATCCCAAAGCTACACTGGCTACTTTGGTCTTTGGTAGATCCAAACGGCAGCAAGGGTGAGTAGAAAGTTTGAACTTCAATAACCAGAACACATAGTTTGAGGCAGAACGCCAGACACATAACAAAATGATAAAAATATTCAAAGATCTTCAGAAAACCTTATTATTTTTGAAAAAATTGAGTTTTTTTTCAACTCAACGCAATTTAAATAAGAAAATATGTATGCTTCTGGTTTTGGTTTGTGGGCATCTTTAAGTGCATCTTTGTCCATTTCTGTTAAAATTAACTTTCTAAAGAACAATGTTACATTTTTCAAAGCAGCCTTAACTTTTATTATAGTTGTTTGGGGGTTGAGAAAACACGACAGCAAGGTGGGTAACTGAAAGCTGAAAAGACTGACTGTGAGAGCATATATATGTGTACACAGAGCTTGGATTTTCAATTGAAATAAATAGTTTAATGTTTTCATTCCGATAATGTCATTTATTGAAGTGTCCCAGTTGAGGAAGGCTGGTTTAAGTTGCAATAAATTGCCTTTTCTGTATTGTTTTACAAGATCACATCTGGGCCACCAAAATGTACTTTGGCCACCAGATTTAGGGGCTTGGTGCCTAAAATATGCCTAAAATATTAGCGTCAACCCCTGTTATGCGGGTTTATCACTCCACCACAATGACCACTGTCACATTGCTCACAGTCATAGCATAGATAACATCACATGAAGTCAGTAAAGTTATCAACTCACAGTCCTCTCCTGAGTAGCCGGTCACTATCTTGGGCTCCGGGCCCCAGCCCTGATGGTTTCTGGCTTGGATCTTGATCTCATAGGGCACAAAGGTGGGAGTGTTCTTCACCACAAACGAGTGTCTCTTCACCATGTGTTCCTTCCAGTCCTCCTCCACGTCCTGTCTCCTGTAACTCACCTTATACTCCAAACCGGGACCATTGTGCTCAATGGGTAACAAGGGCTAAATAATGGATGGAAAATAAGGGAAAAAGGAGGAACAATGGTGTGAATGGTTTCATAGGTACTTTCAGAGTTGCATAAGATGCTTCTTTTATTTCACCGCTCAATGTCACTGCCTCTGTGGGATTAAAATGACAACTAGGCCAGTGAACTCTGCTTGGAAAACAGTCACTATTTGATCCAGTCATCTAAAAAAAACAATTGAACAACTCACCTGGTCTAGCTTTAAAACAGAGCTTGCTAAGACATCATAGATGAAAAGATTTATATCTCCTCACAGAAGTCAGACAGTGAGAAAAAGAATGAGATACCATTATCCGCAGAAGCAAATCATTAACAGAGCTCATGAATCCAGGATTCAGGGACTACGTTAGTATGACAGGGCAACCAGATAATTGAAGAAGAGATTAATCTTTTTAAAATAAAGCTGAATACATTACTGTAGTGTACTGGGTTAAAAGAAATCATTTCCATAGCTCCTTTCTCTCTCTTAACAAAGTAAGAGAGCAGCTTTCAAAGAAAATGCATTCAGAGTGATCCCAGAAAATGGCTTTTCTAAAGATCTGTACCACAGAATGAAATAGTGGGCCATTTCTATTAAATTAAATTACTATTGGTAATTGCCTATGAAACATTGATAAAACTTCATTTCTGTTCTTTGACTTCCAAAAACTATAGCAGATGTGAATAATTCACTGTATAAAGGGAGCCGACATTACAAAATTTGCAGTAAGAGGATAATAAAGGACCAAACTCCATGCCTTACCTCCCAGTTGATATCCATTTCATGTGGTAAATGACCTTCGATTTTGATATTTTGAGGGTTCTTGTCAGGAGCTGGAGAAAAAGAAAGAATATAGATTTTGTCGCTATTGTTAGTGGATGAAATCTCCAGTAAAATAGGCACACAAGAGAACAGATTTTCAACAAGAGTGGAATCAATTATGTAGCAGGTGAGAGTTTAAAAGTTCACAGAGTAGCAGTGTTGGCAGCTCCAGTGGCCTGGAGGACCTTATCAAAAACTATGACAAACAATGAAATGAGGAAGCCTCAGACCTGCCGGGGGGGTTTTGTATCTTTCTGTGGGCCTGCTGGGAAGACCCCTCCCTACAGCATTTAAACCAGACACGCGGAAGCGATAGTCGACATGGCCGTGGAGTTTGAGCACTGCTGAGTTGTGGTTTCCAGGTACTCGGAGCAGCTCCTTCCAGTTTGCGGGCTCCCACTGGCTTTCCTCGTATTCAATAATAAACTCTGTTGACAGGCAGAAAGACAATCAAAGCCGTCCCTCACTGCTATAGTTCTTGCCAAAGGATTTCTTATCTAACCACCAGCTGTGCAGAAAACTCCCCAAATCCTGCTCTGGGCTTGTATAACCCAAAGGGAAACTAATCATGATTCATGCTTGGATGAATCAATAATAGATTCATGTTGTACAAGATGGTATCAAACAAATCTATTTACATGCAGAATGATGCCCAAAAATATGTGTGTCAGATTAATAGCATTCACTGCTAGAAGTACTGATTTGGAATGTACAGACACCTGCACACACAGATGCTCCTTTTACCTGTGGTGGAGCTGTTGTGATCGTCCCCAGGGATCCATTTCAGTTTCACACTTTTGCTCTTGTGTTCAGACAGTACCAAGTACTCGGGTGCATCGGGGACATCTGAAAACCATCACAACAACATGGCTTTAGAAAATCACAGACACATCAATCTCTGAAGCAAAAAAAGGCCACGGGAACAAATGTTCAATCAAATAGCCTCAAGAGCCAGAGGATGTGGAACGAGCTGCATCGATGCATAGGACTGTCACTGTATCTTTTAGACTTTCAAATGTCAAATGTATCTTGAAAGGCTGACTGTCAGACATAGCACTGCACTAATAAAGCCACGATCTGCATGGCCATGCTCGGCTTTGGCTTTCTGACATATTGATCTCTTTATGTGTTGTCCATGAATGCAAGGGTCTCTGATCCTCTGACCCGAAGCAGTCATACTGTTTGTATGTTAGCTCACCTAACACCATGAGCAGTGCTGAGGCTGTGTCTCGGTCCACTGGAGTTTGTGCCACACATGTGTACACACCCTGGTCCCTATGGCTTACATTGATAATTTGAAGAATACCCTCTTCCACAAAATATCTGCCGACAGAAAGATGGAGACACAGTATTGATTGACAGAACTGAAAGGTAAAATGGCTTTCCAGCTAGGATTTAGTCTGCAACACAGTGAAAAAGTATTCGGTATCCTACCTTGAATTCTCAGTGTTGTTGAGGGCTATCTTCATGTCATCTTTTTCCCAAAGGAGCTCAAAGTCATTGCTAAAGGACTTGTCGTACTCTGCGAGGCATGAGAGCCGGGCCGTGGTGCCTATTAGGATCTGCAGGTCCTCCTGGGCCACGACTATTCTAGTGGGATCTTCCACAGGCACAACAGTATTAGTTAAATTTCAAGGACTGTGAACCACTGCAAACACTTTTACAAGTAAAACTGTTCACCTTTCACATAGAGCATGGCGTCAATGGCAGACGATCCCTCTGTGTTTTTAGCTAAACACGTGTACTGTCCTGTGTCTTCTTTCTCCACGGTGTAGATCTCCAGCGACCCATTGTCGTGAATGGAATGCCTCGGCCCCTCCACGGATTCAGAGGAGTCGTCTTTGCTCCTGGAAAACATTCATTAAAAAAACACCCATTAAAGTCTCAAAGTACTCACAGACCAAATTAAATATGAACACACCAGCAGTCTTACTGGATACACCCTACACTGTGGCAGCAAAAGAAGAAATAAAAGTTGCTAAATAGAACATTAGTCTTGAGTGACAGGGTTACTTTGGCAAAGAAACAGCAGGTCACCAATAAGGAAACATGCTGGATTTAGACTGTATGCTTCAAACAGTTGAGACCTACTGCACTCTGCTGGTGTATGGGAGACAGGAAAAATATTGCACACTTACCAAGTGATAGTAGAGGGAGGAGAGCTGAAGACGTTGCAGTGCATAATCACTCCCTTCCCCTCAACAGCGGTATAATCTTCCCCCTCCTTGGTCAAAATCATGGGGGATAGATCTGTAAAGACCAGGCAGCAGAATCTATTAAGGAATCTAACGTTGTTAGAAAAGCCATAGAGGAACCTAGGTGTGGCCCTTAACTACTGTACTTTCAGGCAAAAAATAACAACACTAAGAGATCAGGTGCTAAATTGCAAAATGTAGCAGTCTTAAAACCAGGCAAAACAGGAAGGAATAAGGCAGGTAATTGTGGGTTAAGACAGTATACTTCCCTGTGCGTTAATTGTAGGCTCCTTAGTGTCAAAAATTGACTGAGCTGTCAGGTTGTCAGAAATGCGTAAATGTGAAAATGAAAACAACAGAATAATGAGTGAGCGTGTGCACCTTATCAGTTGTAGCCAAAGCCTCCCATTAAAATGGTCTGTGTCTTCTAATTGTTTACAAAGGCAGCCGACGGGACGTAGCATTCAGCGAATGTCCAGTTTTATTAACTCCTGTGTCACCGAGAACAAACTCCCCACGTTTGTACAGAGAAACCAAAAGCAACATTCTGTTTTTTATCTGCACTTGTAAAGCAGCACATGTTTATCTTATGGCCCTGAAGTCAGTGTGGAATTGAGAGGGAACTTGTTAGCATATAAATGGCAGGGAACTGGGCTTGTTGCTCCACAGGGAGGACCGCTAGCCTGAATGAAGGAGTACAGCTTGTAGACATCCCTCTTTCCCTGGGCTCCACACTGCTTTACGGGCATATGCCAACATCAGCGCCAGCTCTCTAGCTTGACACATCAGTCAGCAGTCTCTGATTGGCTCACTGCAATGGCTCACACTTACTCACAAACACTGTGAAACAAATGTTGTTTGGAACAGATTCTTTAGAGCGTGTTTCTATGTACTTGATAAAGACATGATGGTAAAAAATAAAATGATGATGATTCACAGAATACAGTACTTACTCATGATCATGATGTTTGCATTTGACAGAAGGGTTCCATGGTTGTTGGAGGCCTCACACTGATAGACCGCACTGTCAGATGCTTTGGCGTTATGTAAAACTATGGTGTCATCAAACACCTTCCTGTTTGCTGCAGGGGCCCCTGTAATGAATCAAGGACGCGTTCAGGAAATAAAACATCCACATTTCATCCTGTAACACTGTAAGTAGTCAGAATTTTCCCCTGAATACAACAAGCCAGGGCCATCTCTCACTGCCCACTCTCTGCTATGTTATACTCTATGTAATATGTTGTGTTCAAAAAGGAAAGCAAAACAACATCAGAATTTAGTCTTGATGCCTAGCGCTCAGTAGAAAGGTTTTAAATAGGGAATTGAGTCTAAAGTGAGACAGTCGTGGGGCTGACCCTGCAGACTGCACTCAAAATGTCAGCTTTTATTCCTCCAAAAGAGCCTCGCAGTTGAAGTCAGAATTTTACCCCTGAGTACAGCAAGTAAAGCTGGACAATTTGGAGAAAATTAACTATATCAGAACTATTTCGGACCAAATACCTTGCTATCTATTGCGGCAATATTGTGGGGTTTACAATTGGTGCTTTGACAATTTATTTACAGAAGGAGATTTTTGATAAATAATCATCAGTAAGAGATATTTTAACTAAGTGGGTAAAGGCAAATGATAGAACAGCTAAAACAGTCTGGTAAGTTCAGAAAATAATTTCACTTTACTGTAATGTAGACTTCAAAACCTGGAAAAGACAACAGTTGTGTTATAACACAATATCTAGTGTCATACCAGGACATCTATATAATATCGATATATTGCCCAACCATAACAGCAAGCCGGGGCTATCTCTCCTGCTCTCCTATGTTTAAGTTATGTAATATGTTGTTAGGGCTGGGTACCAAATTCAATACTTATTAGGGAACGACCGAATTGCTTGTAAAGTATGAAAAACCATTGTCATTCAACACCCAATTTCAATACCTGAGGAGTAATGCCAATGCTCAGTGAGCCAATAAGCATGCAGCATGCTTCTACCAAGATCTGATAATGCTGCTGATTGGCTGTCTAACGTCAAAACATGCAGGGAAAACTCTACGTTAGGCACAGAGAAAGGTCTCATGTAGTAGGAGCTAAAAAAAAGAAAAAAAGACTTGTGCCGTAATGTGTAATGTAATTTTGTTTTGTTTTATACAATTGGTATCGAAAATGTCAAAATCGTTAAGGTATCAAAGTCGTGGTATTGGTATCGGTATCTAGTATTTGTGAAAAACACACAGCATACATGTTTTAATAAAGAGGAAAGCAACAGAACATCAACATTGATCTTTTTTGTTCTTTTTAAATCACCAAGTCATCAGGACTAGCTCTCAGTAGAAAGGTTTTAAATAGTGAAGTGGTTCTAGAGTGAGACTGTCATGGGACTGACCCTGCAGAAGTTCACCGTTCACTCTCCATGTTACAGTCGGCTGAGGAGTCCCACTGGCAGAACACTTGATGTGCACGTCTGAGCCGATCATACTTAGCTGACTCTCCGGCTCAATCACCCACTCAGGAGGCTCTGGGAAGACACAATCAGCACCATATTATCAACCTGATGAGTGCCATTAAAGAGAAAGACACTAATCATTTACAGCGTGGACACAATCACAGGAACAGTTGTACAATATATGTAATTCAAGTTTGCTGCAATAAATGCTACACCTACAGGTCTGGCCATGACATACAGGCATTGAGGAACAAGAGGCACTTCAACTAACAACCATCTCGGCAGAATCATGGATGGAACTTTGTAGGCATGATGTAAAAGTGTCCATCATTGAAACTATTGTCTTTATGTTGTAATGTATTTACACTTAAACCCTTCATGTAGACAAATGGCACAATAACCAGCACAGCAGAAAGCTTTAGGAACAAATCAAAGCAGAGGACATTGTGGTTATTTACAGGACATTCAATTAAAATGTAACACTGCATAATGACTCCAAATTTATTCAGGGGACAATTATTCACTCCTGGATGCATCAGCATCATCAGGTAGGAGTGTACTAGGCACTATTTGTCAGCAAACTATGATTTATAGTAGCTTTGCATCCATAGTAATGTGCCTATAAGCATTTGCTCCCTTTCCTTACAGAACGTTCTCTTTAACAACTATAGTACACATGTAGTGTAGTAAAGTAAAGTAAGTCTAGTTGGATTTAAGTTGTCTATCAGTTGTTAGTAGTTCCACATGCACACACCCGACACTTAGGTTGGTAACAACTGGACTAAAGTAGTAATTGAAGGCATTCAGTAATTGGTGAGCGATTCAGGGTTTCAAATCCTTCCACGTCCAGTTATTGGGCATTTAAAGCTCCCCCTAGTGGATAATGTGAATTAAACTTGCAGTGTATGTGTGAGAGCATTATGTAGACATGTCCTGGAAGTCTTGTGTTGATTGGACAAACATTTAGTCATTTATTGCTAGATTTTGCAGTTTGTTTGTATTTATAGCGCCCCCTGGAGTTCAATTTGAATGAAACTTTCAGGGCGTGGTGCAGGTACTTAGAGGGACATATCCTGAGAGATTTGTGATGACTGGACAATGAATATGTGATTTATCGTAAAATGTGTGTAATGCCACTCAACTAGTTTTTCCCTTGTATCGCCCCCTAGTGGCATTTGTATATACAACTGTCTGGGTAATGTCTGGGGCACTTCTCTGAACATACCCCGAGAGTTTTGTGATTGGCCTTACAATTGCTGATTTGTGTTAATTTTTGTCCAGAGCCGAGCCCCTTTTAAAGTTCATTGGTCAATAACCCATAAAATAATTGAGATATCAACATGCTTTATACAACTTGGAATAAGCTTGATCCAGTGATGATCCACTGAAAATTTGGTGGCAATCGAAAAATAGGAGGAGATCTCACAAATATGTTTTTCAAAAAAATACGGGACTATTACTTTTACTACTACTACTTTTTATACTTTTTGTAACAGAGTATTTTTACATTGTCCTATTCATACTTTTACTTCCATATGTTTAGAATCTGTGAAATGCACCAAACTTAATTTTGCTCATTTTAAAAGGATTGTTGAATACTAGGCTTCTTAAAAAAATAACTTTATCAGTCTGTTATTCAAATAACAACTATCAAATTATTTCAAATGCATCACTGTGACTTTACAGCACGCTGTTCTTACCTTCGACTTTCAGGGTGAAGTAATGGACAGCTTCTCCAAGTCCGTTCTTTGCCTTGCACATGTACTTCCCGCTGTCTTCCTGTTCAACTCTTGGCACAATCAACAATTTCCCATGATTCTCCACTTTTGCTTTAATGGGAAGTTGATGACCCATCTTCACCCACGTAACCTGCGGAGTTGGACTAACAGAAAAAGGGGACAAAGTGTGAGTATAAAAAAGTAAGTTGTTGGCTGTAAATGAAAGAAGATGACCAAAATGTTGGACAAATAATACTAACATGTGCAAAACAATTATGAAAATTAAAAAGGCTGTGTGACTTACAATCCTTCAGCGATGCACTCCAATTTCAAGTCCTCTCCTTTAACCAGCTGTGTCTCTGATCTGGCAGTAGAGGGCGTCAGAAGAGAGGGTTTTCTTTCAAGGATTGCATTAGCTAAAGAAGAACAGCAGAGAATAGAAACGATGATATAAATCACACGGCTACAGTTTTATACTTCATACATTTAGATAATCGACACCTGCCATCTGCATGTTTGTAGATAACAGCACAAGTGTGTTATACTCCGATAACTTAAAACTTACCACTTTCAGGACTCATGTCACTTTTTTCTGAAATGGAGATGAATGAGATAAAATAACAATGAACATGAGGACAATGTGGATACATCATGACAAACATCACCAAGATCAAAACCACAACATAAAACCAAGGATCTGCACAAAAACAAGACAGCACGACACTTGGATGGCTTTTGAAGTGTAGCTATGGATTCAGACATGAATGAACATGTTGGAAATGATCAGCTCTCTGAAAACAAAATCAAAGTTTGCATCATGCTGGTTTGAGAGAAAAAAACGCACTCAAGTGAAGACAAAGAAGCTGAAGAGACATTTACTTGTCTTGACGATGACAGACATGGCGGTCTTCTGAACGATGGTTCGTATTCTTGGGAAAGCGGCAAAGCAGCAGTAGTCTCTCCTGCTGTCCTTGTCCACCGCGTGAGAGAAATAAAGGTCTCCGTTCAAGCCCATAGACACCCTCTCATCCTGTTCTATGTGCTGAAGATCTGAGCACAGAAAGAGAAGGATTTCAGGTATGTACTAGCGTGTACCAAACATGACAAAGTCACAGATACAAATCAATGTTTTCTATCCATGGTCTGACCTAATGGAACAGTAACACGTTTCCCCTGTTAAGGAGTGGTAGAATGTAACTAAGTACATTTACTCAAGTCAAGTATTTGCAACTTAATTCATCTACTCCACTATAATTCATAGGGATATATTGTACTACTACTCCATTTTCTGACAATATAGTTAAAAATTGATTAGTTGTAGTTATATTTAAAGCCACGTGTTTGAAATACAATGCATATTTAATTTAACACTTGTATTGTCCTCCCGAGTCAAAAACTGACAACAATTTGTTTTCACTAACACCACCTCACTACCACTAGTTTAACATTACTTTTTGGGATTTATGGTCAATAACCCTCACTTATATAGAATTATACCTAATATTTGATTTAAAAAGCAGAAATTCTGAATTATTTCGACTAATAGTTAAGATCAGAGGAACGTACAGATGAGTTGTCAGGAATGAAAGTGATCAATTGTATTTGCAAAGAGAGTTGTATGGAATCCAATCCACTTATTTGTGGTAATTTGGTTAAAAATAAACCCATATGTCAGATATAGACATTTTTTAAAGGGGTCAAATTTGACCCGAGGACAATTGGAGGGTTACTAAATGCGGGGTTTCTAAGTAAAAATTAAATAAAGTATAGATTCAAGAAAAGTCCAAGCAAATATACAAATTTGTGCAGCTGAATTTAATTTTGTACTTCATTCATAATCTTACAGCCCCTCAGATTTATCTTGTGACCATGTGGAGGGGTTTCAAGGTTGGAAATCACTGAATGTAACTACCTAGGTGTGATAAAGTGGTTAAACTAGCTCCCTTCCCACCCGCTGTAACAGGGAACTGCTGGATAGGCATTGATGCATCAGAATAGATAGAATAATGTCACATATAATAACATATTTTTCTGCAGAAAGGACTCTTTAACTTGGATGCCTCAAGTACATTCTGCTACTACAACTGTGCTTTAACTGAAGTAAGATTTTTGAATGAAGGACTTTTACTTGTAATTTATAATTTTTTCCACTGTATTACAAATCATTTAGTCCCTTTAGGTTTGGAAAAGTCCTCTTTTTTGCACTGTTTGACAGTCTCACATTTATGTCATATATAAGCTTGAAGCCATTTGTTGTTTAAGAGTGAAATAGTCAAAAACAAATTTGCTACATGGGGATCTTTTATATGATAATTTGATACACATTTCGACAGTATTTACCCTGACAAATTTAGCACCTGTTGAAACTTTGGCATCTCCAATTTAACTTAAAATTAAATTCTGTGGGTTTGAACAATGTGTGTCTGTACAGAATGAGTTTTTAATGACCCACCCGCCTTCAGATCAGAATCAGCACATTAGAGGAATTTTGCTTTGGATTATATTGCTCACAATGTGCTTACTCATACAAAACAATCTACAAACAAAAAAGCACAATGGGGCGTAATCCAGAGGCGGCTGTCTGCGCGCCATCTTGAAATGAATTCTTTTTCTTCAAAATTTGTATATTATTAGAATTAACCCCTTGAGATGTATTATCTCGTTTTCAAGGGAGTCCCACCTATAATTACATTACAACAGAGAAATAAAAAAATAAACAAAAAATAAACAAAAAATAAAAACATAAATAAAAACAACAAAAACACCTGCATATGATCATCAACACATTACAACCACCAATAGGCCAAGATGGCCAATAATAAGTAAATAAACAGTAAAGTATGAGAGCATTTAACTACCGTCAAATATAAACATTAGGTATAGACAGTAGATATAAGGGTTATATGCATCTTTAATAACAGAGGGATAACTAGGAATAAGAGAATAAAAGGTATATGGAGTACACCTGTAGTACACCATAATCTACATTATGTTTAAATTATTTTGTGTTTCAAACTAAATTGAACACACACACCACTATTAGTGTATCTTAAATAAGAGGTATCACTTACTGATAGTCATCCAGTAGATCTGGAGGGGAGGTATTCCTTTAGGTGGATTACATTTTAAAGTAAAAGGCTGACCTTCCTCCACTACAACAGGATCAAGTGTTTCTTTAGGAAACTTTGGAACATCTAGAAAAAAAGACAACCTACAGTGAGTAAATGAAGCGAGACATGACATTAAAAAAAATATATAGAGTGCAGTTCTCTTCTACTCCAGAAGATGGCAGTAGTCTCATTCTTGGATGTAGTGGGAGGCGTGGTACGTGTTTTATGGGCTCTGTAGTCTTCAATGGATTAAATTCTATGGGATCTTTCAGTTCTTGGCGTGCAGAAACAAAACAGACATCACTACTACTATTGTGTGTGGCTTGTCACCACTGCTGAGCGGTTGAAGCCCAGCCAGATTCAGTCAAAATCCCCCTTGGAGTAGATTTTCTTTGAGAATGTATGTGTTTGGAAACCAAATGAAAAATGTAGCAAAGGAATTGATGGAAAGGCTAGATCACACTCGATGCTATTTTTGCTCCAATGCAATGCTATAGATGTGTTGCTTCTAGGTGAGGAGATCTTGGGAGCCTCAATGACTTTCTGCCACGACCAATACAATGAAAAGCTTACAATGGAGAGGTGCAGTCATTACACAGGACTGCTGGCCCTGAATCACTTTGAAAGCACTGTAACAGAGCAACCCCTCACGCACACACACACACACACACACACACACACACACACACACACACAGATGTGTGTTACTCACGGGGCACAATGAACTCAATCTCCTTCGATATGGCGGTCCCCAGTTTGTTGGAGGCGTAACAGCGATAGATTCCCTGGTACTCTGTAAGGTTCCCATTATTGGGAATCACAAAGGTCCCAGAACTCTCCTCTTTCATCAGCCGGGGGTCTAGAGAGGGGTCAAATTCCTGGCCATTCTTCGTCCATCTGAATCTACATACAGAAAGCTGGTATTGAAATGTCAGTTCCTTCAGCTAATACTGACCTTACATCAAACAACTTTTCAACCAATTCCACTGTTGAAGACAAATTTCCAATATCAGGATGAAATCATGAGAGTCTTGCCAGAGTTGTGACGCATCCTGCTGTCTCAATCGTTTGGTGTAAGGTGGTCATATAACTCAGTTTGAGTCTTTTTACCACCTTGAAGTTCTGACAAAATAAAACGTTTTTGACGTTTTTGTAAGCTTTAAGTCTGGGTAGTGAAGTTGAATCTAGTAAACATTGTCAACAACCAATGGGTGCGCTCCATCCAACATGAAACAGGAAGCAGCAAACGGCTAGAGCCAATGTTGTTTTTGGCAGATTTGCAACCCTTCTCGTAAAATTTTTGCAATGTGTGACCCCATAAGATTGCCAGTCTTTACATATTCTTTAATTTAATTTAATTGAACAGTCTTTAATGTTAGACGTGAGATGGTGTCAGACTTTATTCATTTCAAAGTCTGTTGAGAGTCTTCTAGTGTATGGTAGACATAGGACTCTGGCATGCTCATTTTACAAAGTTAGCACACAAATACAAAAAGTTGATGACAAACTGTTGCTTTTTTCAATTTGTTATTTCTGTGTATGTGTTTGTGTGTGTAAGTTTGGCTGCTAACAAGCGTTCCATCCTCTCTTCCTCCCATCTGAAGTGATGCAAGGCTCTGTACTCACTCTGGCTCGGGATTTCCTTTGGCTTCACACATCATGGGGAAGCTCTCATCAAAAGGGAAGGCTATGAGAGAGCTGGGCGACTGAGCTGTGATGGTGGGCAGCTGCTCAACTGGGCAACAAACAAACAAGCATGGAAATGTGAGAAGCACAACACAGGCCTCAACACAGAACTTTATTCAGATAGATCATATTCAGTGTAATACTGCGACAGTGGCTCCCAACCTATTTGGCTTGTGACGCTTTAAAACAAAGCAATGTCTACTTGTGACCCCTCATCCGTTATACCGCCTCTGGGAATATTTGTGAGCAGTTTGGATAACTTTTACGATTGTTTAATTTGAATATTTTAAGAAGCTTGAAGTAACAAAACTTCCAATATCTAAAAAATATATTTGTGGGCCCCTTCGACCTGTAGGTTTGGAACCACTGTACTATGGTATTTATCATTGTATGTCTCTACATACAGAGTTTTATCCCAAAACATTATTTGTCATAAAACACTGACAATAACTTTACTCAAAATAAGTAAGACGTGTATTACTTAAAGTTGATGATTTGCCATGTAAATGTATCAGTCTTTTTTTAAATTGGTTTCATTTTGACAAAAAACGATGATCTCTTGATGACAGAGTTGTGACATGAACAAGGAACAAACACAACACAATGAGAATTAATAGTATTGTATGACCAAATGTAAAGAAAAATGAGGACATGCTATGATTTCTACAAGCTAAAATACCAACATTATGGCGTCATGATTGATGACACATGAGAGTCAGAGCCAACACATGGCTGGAAGTAAAGCTGCTGCTGTGCTCAACAGCAAGCCAAAAAGATTAACAGAAGAGAGCCGAGGATGTCACTAACACCAGCTACGGTATGGAAGAGCGAACTTACTGTTTATATGACTTAAAACTACAAAATCCATGGCAGCAGGGGGAAAACAAATAAAACAAAAACAGTCAGCATTTTGGAAGTAATCTTTTCATGTGACAAGCATTCTCTTAAATAACCCCTTTTAAACACACAAATGAGAAATGCAATAAGACTACATTAGACATTCTGGCATCAGTAAGCCCAAAAAATACATTTGCCTTTAAAAAAAAACAGTTTGAACTGTTTTTTTTGTTTTGTTATCAAGCCCTTAAGAGATATTTCTGAATAATTTAAAGGAAGAGGCTTGATATGCGTTTCCAAGGAAACTGGAATACACGCAGGTCCAACACAAGTGAAACAAAAACCATGATTCAAACAAAAAAGCTTTAAATATGTACTCTATAGTTTGATTTATTTGCCTCTAAATTATTCAACAACTTTTTTCTGATAAAGCAACTCAAGATAAAACAAGGACAAGTTTTATTACACTTTCAAAACTCCAAAACTACTGTAGCCTTTCCCTTTATATGGTCTGCTGCATTTTCCTGCTTCATACATAACTTAATTGAAGTGCCTTTAATGTGTGTTTATTTAAAAAGAGTTCAGTGCCTTTTGGGTCCAAATTCATATAAATGTTCATATTCATATAAATGTAGTCTTTCATGTTTAGAGCCATTTTAGAACTAACTAACAGGGCTGTCTGCCCCGAAGTCTTGAATGTATGTTTCTAGACAAACGTGATCATCATTATTAGCAGTACCATTAGCAGACTTCCCAGCATGCATTGCTTAAGGGTTAACACCAAGAGCCTCTCCTCTCTAAGTGTAGCTCCTATGGTGCCAATTTGATGCTAATAAGCCAGCACCCGCCGTTACCATCCTATTGACTGCCATTCATTTTGGCGCCACTTTGACAGCAGTTACCTTTACATCTGAAGCGTTTAAAGACTTTATTTTTCCGTTGTTTATTTCTAAAGAAACACAACAATGTATAAATGGCTCCATTACCTTATACCTCACGTTATGGCTCCATAGCAGACGTTTTTGTAAAAATAGGCGATTGTGTCATAACCACTCGACTTACTTTCGCACAGTAGAGAAATTGCCGTATACTACACAGTAAGCTTGCAGACAGTTTGGACTTACATTAGCTGTTTAGGTTTAATTACTAATGTTAACTAGCATTTTAGTTACCAATAATTAGCCGGTAACTATCTTATCTCCTAAAATATACATACGCTCTCCATCTCTGCAAGATTGGGAATGATTGAGATTTCTCTTGGCACAGCTACCAGAAGACTTACAACGCTCAGCACCCACCGGAAAAGTGCTTCTAATATCCTTCACTGGTCTCCGTCCAGAGCAACGGGATCTGTGAGTCCATGTCTTTAACTGTCTATGGTTAAAACCATAAAAAACCATGTCCTTCTTTGATTTATCTTTTAGTTGAAAGGAAGCATAGCCTGCACGATAGAAACTTGCTGTGTGTAATTAACATGTATTCAAAGTATTGTTAAGTTAAATTATTTGAACTTGTTTTTCTCAAGTTAGGTCAATTTAAATCAGTTGGTTTCACCTTTTCATAACTCACAAGCCGAGTTAACAACTGATTCCACTTTAATTTAGTTAACTCACTTTTTGAATGCAGCAAGGAGACTTATATTTTTTTAGTTGAAGCTGTTAACAATGTTGTACAGTGTGTCGCATTTGTGTGTGTCTGTGTAGTGTTTCCTGTTTTCTTTTGTAGTAGTCAGTTTTTCTTTCTTGTCATGTCTTGTTTAACTTCCGGTCTTGTGTTTTCCCGCCTTTTGTGATTTTTGCCCAGCCCTGACGCGTTACACCTGTTCCCATTCCCTTGTGTCACCTGTCCCTTGTTTAACATCCTTACCCTGTTCATTTAGTCTCTGTGCTGTCTTTGTCTGGTGTGGTATCATTATTCTGCTTTTCGTGGGTTGTCAAATGGTGTACTGTGTCTGCATGCTTGTTCCTTGCATTTGGGTTTTTTGGGACTACTTGTATGTAAGTTTTTGCTCTGCAATCCTCTTCATTTTTTGTTATTTTTCAGTAATAAATATCGAACTCAGCATTTGGATTCAAGCCTCATTAATCTGTGACAGAGTAAAAGCAATTATGTTAGCGGGTCACTTCACCCAAAAATTTGAAAACAAATATTTTCATAATTAAGGCTAAAGGTATCTATCCAGAGACTTTTGGTTCTATTTGGTTCAGATTTTTGAATATTTTTCTCGGAGAACTATAGCAGTCCGTTATTCTCCTGCATAGTACGTCAGTAAGTTAGCACTCACCTTCCAGTGGGATGTCAATGGCTGTAGTCGTATGAAAGACACAAACACAGGTGATCAAGCCCAGCACGGTGGCCAATTCTGGGCTACTCTGCAGCCTCATGGTTTCTCCTTGAATCTTGTATGTCCTCAAGAAACGAGTGCTCTCTCCTATTCAGTCCTTAGTTCATTTCTCTGGTGCGCTGAAGATGCAGTACCTGTGAAAATAGCACAGACGGAGGCCCTATGAATCCACCCACGCGCTGGCAGATGGAAAAGCAAACCCCAAACACAACAAATCCCCCGTGACTGGCAGCCCGACTGCTCCCCGCTCAGCCAGGCATAACTAGGCACACTGCACATTTCCATTTGCTTTAACAGGGACTCTGTTTTGCGTTAGTTCAAATTTTGCTATGACAGAGAACTTTTCACATTAAACCCTCCTATCACCCCTGTCCCCTGGGATTAAGCTTGTTTTGCTGTTTGATGTCTGTGGAAGTGTGTAGCGGAAAAAGTACTTTCCTTCCAACAATTGAAATAAATAAACAAATGAAGGAGACTGTGTATTTATAAATGCATGGCGGATGTTCAGCATTACTAGAAGAAAACACATTTATTCCAAAACCAAGCCAAGATTGAAATCAACATTACCATCAAAGTTAATTTGGCCGATTTACTCGCGGTGCTGTTTTCGTCTCTGGCTGCATGTTTCTGATAACAATGACTCAAACAGATTAACATTGCAGTCACACATTTATCTATTATTGCAGCAAACATTGATGCCCGAGGGGTGTGTGAGGCATACATAGCATACAACAGTCAGTGAGAGTAAGCTGTCTGCACTTACACACTGACAGGCTGCAGAGTACAGCGTTGATCATTTTCCAGCTAACAGATCTGAGTCTGGACCATGATGAGCACATGATCAGTCCAGACTGCAGAACTGGAGGAGGAAGAAGGACGGAAAAAAGCGGTGTATGGGAATTGTGCTGCCTGTATTGTGGCAGTGCTCTGTAAACCCACTGGGGTGTCAGTTCATTAGTCTTCCTCGTGTTGGCTGGGACCCAGCTCGGTGGGGTTTTCTGGAGTAATTAGCGGAACAGCTAACAAACACCATAATGACAAAAAGAGAAATAATAGCAAAACATTTAGCTGAATGTGAAATCATAAAGCCGCTGTTCTACTACAGGGAGGTTTGCTGGTGTTCATGTGAAACAGTATTGCTTTAACATACAAGAAGCATCTCACTGATAAAGTCTAGCAACTGCAACAGTAACTAGTGCTAGGGTGCTCGACTAGCGATTCAATATCTAGAGAAGAGCTCGCTGTTCAAAATGATGCTTGAATCCCACTTTGGATTCATTTCTTGCTGCCTTAACCAATTCAATATTCAATATGTTGACCATAGAACAAACGAGTCAATTTTATTCATTTGGTGCAGATCTGTTGTCAGATGAACGTGCACTCTGAACTTTTCCACCATACCTCATGTTAATGGTATTAACTTTGTCTTTGACTTAATTCTGGCTTCCTGAACCATTGTGACCCCTGTCCCACCCACCTACAGCATCAGCAACAAGGCTCGAGACTCTGAGTGTGCCATACATTATATACACCCACCCCACTCAATCACAGTTCAGGCCTATTGACTTATTTACAACTATAGGTTGGTGTCTTAATTTTATAAGTCATGCAGAAAAATGCCTTAGGCTTTCCTTTGTTTCAGTCTTTCCCAGACATGGTGATTTATGTTGCTAAACACAGATTCAAATCAAAAGGAAAGGCTTTGTGCTAATTGGCTTGTGTTTTGTTGGGAAGATTGGCCTGGTTAA
>NC_048410.1:4438777-4497475 GCF_013103735.1 Etheostoma cragini
ACAATCCCCACAAGACAATGTTTTCTCATTGTCCTATTGCGCTTGCAAAAATACTTTCCCAACCTTATACCACCTCAGATGGATTACATTGTTCAAACTGTGCTTGATCATTTGCCATCCGATTTAATTTGTTCTCCCCTCGTTAAACATTTATTGAAAACCAGCATGGCCATCTGGTTGAGGGAGTTCCACTTTTGGGGCTTAACTGCTGCGGGTCATGATGTCTACATTCATGGGGTATGGTGACTATTGGACCTATATGATGCGCACAAGAGGGCCCCCTCAAGCTCGCTTGATTTACAGACGGCAGTCTGGAATCCCCGCCCATTTCAGCAGCGATCAGACCAGCCTGAGATTGATGAAACTGGTAGGAGGTTAAAAGCTGTTCACTGTGTGAAGGCTATTATGAACCCTAACCTTCCTCAGGCGAGGCTCAGAGGGGACAGAAGCTGTGTGATGGAGGAGGCATGGAGAGGAAACCGAAGACTTTTAGGCCAAATGAAATATGCCTTTGTACTTTAAAGCTCTCTCTGAGTGACGGATGTAGAGCACTTTCTGACAAACTTTCCCCTTGAAAACAACACCAAATCTCTTTCGAATGTAGACCAGTGTGGTACAAAGGCATTGTAACCTAATTTTTCCCATCATCATTAATGCCTTTGCCACAGTAAAGAGCTACCCAGCCAGTTTTCAAATTTACAAATTTTCCAAATCCTGTCATGAGCTACACAATGAGATAAAAGCTTCAACGTACAGAGGAATTTCGGTATTTCTATTATGGACCCTATTATCCCAAGTTTTTTGTGTCTAAGTGACTAAGTGTCTAAGTGAAAAACAATTTTTGAAAGTGGTCTAGTATTAAGCGAGAGCGCTACAGCCGACAGCAGCGAACCAGACTGTAATGTAATCCTATGGGGAACTTATGAACCATCAACGTAGGCCTACCGTTAGCACTATTGCCACAACTTCAGCCTGTCTGTATCCAACGGTAAATGATCTACCTAAGCTATATGAAAGCTGTTTGACGTGTAGCATTACATTTTGTTGGCACAATTCAGAATTGTTTAGATAAACAAAGCTCCGCTTTCTGTACTCCAACACAGCAAACTCTCATTCCAACTTTCTCACACTTACTGGAATTCCCCTTTAATGCTGGACAGGCAAAAATGTATCTTGATCTTTTTTTTATAGCATCATTATTGATATACATCAATGTAAAAAATTAAATTATGATTTATGTTGATTCTAATGTTTCTCTCTATGTTGCCAGTCTAAAAACATTAATCCCAGTGTTAAGTGTTTACACCCAGGAAGCTTGTATTGTGGGTCAGTTTTATATCAGTTAAATCCCCCATTTCCGACGGCACGATGTAATTTGCCATAAAAATAGTAAAACATATGTTAATGAAGCGAAAGCACACAGTACCGTTCCAGTGTCATGTTGGACCTTTGCTGGCGAGCCCCAATAGGAACTGTCTCTTCCACTGAGTTTTTAAATGGGGCTTTAAGTAGTAAAAGAATTCCCAATCCACTGATGTCTTCTTGTTTTGTTTTTAACAGTTCGTTCCATTTAAGAGCTACCGGAGTACAGAAGGAGATTCCTAAGAGGAAGTGTTCATTTCTATCATATACAACTTTTGTTACCACAACAACTGCATGTTGTGTGTTTAGCTGACTAAACTAACCATGATCTATGTATTTGGAGAACTGGGCTTTCAGTTTTTCACTTTTTTTAAGAAATGCCATACAGTTGGTTAGAAATACAGTTTGTAACTCCGTCTCTGCGAGTTTGATGTTGTTAATAATGTAATATGTTAAATTTTTCTAATTAAGAAAATGTTTGACGGTGATTAGGCATGGCCCGGTATGAGATTCTGACGGTATGATAATCCACAGCAAAAATATCACGAGTTTACGGTATTGCGGGTATTGCAACTACAGCTTTAAAGTTTATTATTTGGAAATCTCTGGGTAAAAAAAGAACTAAATATTTTCCACAATGGACACGATGTATTTTATTTTAGAACAAACTACACATTGGCAGGGAGAGGGACTCCTAAACCGCACTTTTTGCCCTTGACAACTCATTAAAAACAGCTCACAAAACTTGTGACACTTGTCGTTTTAAAACCTTGGTATGCTTTGAAAAAGTAACCTGCCCATGCCAAATGGTATTCATAATGTTAATATCACGTGGCCCTACTCAATTCTCTCTTTAGACTTTTGTCTTTCCTTAAACTATTGTATACTGCTACTCTGATCGCAGCTTCCACTTTGGCACACTTCTACACAACAATTGGCAAGCTCCGTCTGTTTCTGTAATCCTATGGTTAGCCATCTGTTGTAGCACAACACCTTAACTTTGACCCACAAACAAACACACAGACACACAGACACACACACACACACACACACACACACACACACACTGTAAGGATGAGTAAAATTTAAAAAAGAAGTACAACAACAAGAAGCTGTTTTCCTGAGCATTCTCCACACTTGTGGATGTGTTGTTTAGTAACGGGGTGGGGTACAAGTGCAACCATTCAAAGTTCATTACAGTAGGCGTTTCAGCTGGCACCATCTGCTTCTCTCTCACACAAAGAAAACAGTCAGACAAGTGTGGGCCTACTGTAGTTTAAAGTGTGAGCCTGTAATAGGATTAAGCAGATCTTCGTCTTGTCAGGCTGGATTAAAATATTCTCTTCGTTAAAGACCTGAGACGAGAAGACAGCAGCTCCCCACTCCCCTCTCACAATCCTGATCCACACTGATTCCTATTTGATCATTCAAGAGCAATTAAAACAAAAGCCAAGCTGATTAACATTAAGCGCCAATTGACTCACTTTTGATGTGTGTAATGAGCGCCGTTTCTTTGGCCATGCTTTTGTTCGTTTTGTCCTATCAATTGCTCATTTAGCTTACAAATCTGACACCGTGTAAAGCGTTCAGTAAAATTGAAAGCTTTTGTGAGTGGCAAAACTTTTTTTATGTTGAAATTAATTTCCATCTGTGTTCAGAGGTTATGTTTTCCCCACTTGCTCTTCAGAATTTGGAAATAGATTGTCCTCTAACCTTCAACAATGATTCACACAATCGGTATTCTACCGGCTTGGCCATGCAATTCATATATTATTAAAATATGAGTAGCAGGAAAAAAAACAGAAACAAGACGCTAAATGAGATTAGGAAGTGGGAGCAATATTAGATAATATGCTTGTCTAATTAAGATTTGGCTCGATTTTACTGCACTTCAGAAAGCATGGCAGTTCAATTATCTCCCCATTAATACTTCAGGCATCTGTAGCTGAAGCTGGATGAGGGGGCTGGAGAGCTGTGCAGAGGGTTGACAGGAGGAATAGGGAGGAGGCTGACGGTGGCGGAATGAGGCCCAGTTGTAGAGAGATATAGACCAGCTGCAGAGATGAACTGTGGGGTCTATGACCCCTGTGTTCGATATGAACTAATGAAGAACGGCCCTACATGAACCCCTTCTCGCCAGGGGAAGAGTGGGATACACACTGCCAGACCTTCGTCCACAGCGCTGAGGAGGATTGTCTGGCCAGTCCACACAACATGGATGGAAGGAAAATGTGCTCTGGTTAATTGGCATTTCTTTAAACCAATCACAATCATCTTGGGTAGTGCTAACTGCCAGACGGAGCAACAGAGCCTCTGCATAATAGCCTCAGGAAGGAACTTGTTTTGGTGGAATGTTCAAAAGTTGTCGTCATCAATATAACAGTGACCCCACAGAGCCGGATGTAATGACATACAGTACTACAACAGGATGATCTTCAACAAGGGAACGTATGATGTCCACTTGAAACAAATGAGAGAACAAACAACGCAAGAGGTTTTCAACCACTAGAGGTTTTCGTCTTTTCAGTAATGGGCATTTCTCTAAAAGCTTTCCGTTTTTTTCCATGAACAAAGCATGCTCCCCCAGCACCTGATTCGCTGCTCTTTTGTGTGTCTGCAAGCTGTTTGTCTCTGTGAAATATAATGTTCTGCTCAGAACAATGAGGAAAATCAGACATGAAACTGTACTGAATACGACCTACAGTAGTATCTCCATATAAAAGCTAACCATTATTTTTGCTACAGCTCACAACTCATGACTTTTAATTCTTTTAAATTTAGTCTGCTGCATAATTTATATGCTGAATGAAAACACTTAAATGGTCACCAGAGCACGTCACATGCCATGATAATAAACCTTACAGAATGTATGTGCTACGGTGGGCTAAAACTACATACCAGGTGCTGTCAGAGTCCTCACTTTGAACCTGTTAATATGTTTAAAGCAAAAATAAAAGGTTTCAGAAAGTGCACTGCACCTGTGTGCGTCACAGCTTTTTCTCATTTTCCCTCTGATCTGCTCTCTTTGAAGTCCCGCAGGAGTGCCCCTTGCCCGGGACAATAATCACATTAGAGTGTGATCCTCGCCGAGTAGCCGGCAGAAAGATGAATTCACAAGTTGGACTGCAGGGACTGGAATATTATTTTGTGTGGACTAACACAACCTGCTCCACTCCTCATTCATTCACTTTGTCTGACTGATGCTGGCAATTTCCCCAGACGAAACTGTGCCACGAAGACATGATCGATGGCTCTCATATCCTAAATCCTTACCTCCGTCAGACCCTGAAGGCATTTATTTCTGCCAACAAGAAATTTCTGACGTCCCTACAGCACACGCAGTGCAGCAGCGAAACCACAATTTTACAGAAATGCATTTGCTGCTTCATCCATTTTTTAATCCCTTTAGGTTTCTGGTATACATACAGCAGAAATCATGATTTCAGCTTGTGAAACGAGAGCATCTCCGCTGACTGTAATTCAGCATTTGAATTTCCTGTTCCGTGCTAGAGCCGAGCATCTGGACAGTGTTACTGTGGGTAAGCTGTTTGACACAGCTGTCGGATATGTGGCCCAGTTCCTGTGCCTCTCCATCACTTAATAGGGTCGAGCTGAGGTTGTGTTGGGACAATGAGTCCAAGACCAGACACTCAAGATTGAAGACTTTAAAATACGACAAGGCAGAATCTCCCAATTCATATTGGATGCCGATGGTCTACAGACACAGCAACAACAAACCAATCTTAATAACTCAATCACAATACAGTCTTAAAACTGTGATATTTCTTTTAGTCGCAGCAATTTCAAGGCTGTTTAATTCCATAAATATGTAGTCATTTCTAGAGCTGATTGTTTAAACAATTATTTCTCAACTATTCAATCATTTGCCAACTACTTTAATAATTGGTTTCAGTCACTTTTTATAAAAAAAAGTTAAGACTCTTTGAATATAGCTTCTTAAATGTGAATATTTTCTAGTTTCTTCACACCTCTATGACATTCAACCGAATATCTTTGAGTTGAGGACAAAACAAGACATTTGAGGACGTTATCTTGGGCTTTGGATATCACTGGTCAACATGTTTCACTATTTTCTGACATTTTCTAGAGCAACAAATCAATTCATCGAGAAAATAATCAACAGATTAATCGATAGGGAAAATCCTAAATTGCAGCCCTAGACATTTCTAGAGACAAGTGTTGATGACTTAAAGTCATTTTTATCTAAGTTGGGTCAAATGCCACCAGGTGAGAAACATGTACACTCAGTTTCCGGTTTATTAGGTACACCTAGCCAAAACAAATACACTTCAATCCAACAGCCCTGCTATAAATCATGAAACAAAAACATGAGCTTTAATCCAGATCAATGAACTGGTGTAGCCAGCTGGTGTAATTTTGTATTTATTTAGTTTTAACATGTTTTGCATACTGCTTAAAAAAATAGCACAATTGGATGACATAATGGATGGCTGCAAATAGTACATGTTGTACTTTGAACTTGTCACATATTTCCCATGAAGCACTTATGAATGTTCCACAATCCAAGTACCACTCAGATGTGTGTTGGACTTCTTAGTAAATAATAAGAACGTCTCATGAGGTAAATATTTTCATTGAGTTAAATTGTTGATTTTTTCTGTGCCAGTTACTTGGAGTGGAACTGTTGCAAAATGATGACAAAATACTTTGTTTAGTCATAGTGCGGGTTGGGCTCTGGCTTGTTCAAAACTCTCTAAAAGTAACACTGGTTGGTGTCAGATGACAGAAACAAGGGCATCGTTTTTGACATCTTCACTTATACACAAAAAAACTGTAATAGCAAGATGTTGTACTATATGCTTTAAAGCCATGATCGTTACACAATATATTCACAAAAGCGAGAATAAAATCAACCCACGCACAATGTGAATCATCAGCTAATGGTTGTGTGTTTGCGTTTGTATAAAGAAAATCTACTGACTGCCTCTCCCGGAGTGTCTCCTGCACGTGGATAGACCAAAACATGCTAAACCCAAATCTGCTGCAACAGCTTTACAGATGTCCCTAGATACTACGGCATACTTACAAGAGTATACTTCATTCCCAGCTCTGGTCCCCATGAGGAGTAACTATTCCTTTCCAGGTAATCACATCCACAAGAAAAGGAAACCTCGCTTTAGGTGAAACTAGATATGAAAATTGGAGAGTGCTCAGCCGGTTCTGTGTTGTGTCAAACAAGCTGGAGACTGCGAGGAACTGAGGCACTGTAGTCACATATGTTGCCAAAGCCTCTAGCTTGGCAAAGACGCTCATTAAGCCACTGACAATCACTCCCACAAAGCCCGATCTAAAGGCTATTCACCGGCTGTGTACAAAGGAGAGTGGAGGAATGCAAGTTCCATCTTGCCCCCCCTTCAGTGTCGTGAAAGATGTTTGCCGCACCTGAAGTCCCACTGAAAAGTGTTTATTTGCAACTATCAACAGAAGAAAAAATATCAAGAGTACACAGCACGAGGTGGGAGCGCAGATCACCTGCTGTGTGAAAATCTGTTAAGTGCTGCTGCTGCTGCAATCTTCTTTTGTCAGCCAGTGACAATCTCCTTAATTGCTAATACTGCTGAAGATTGTCCCTCAGCATTTGCCCGGTATTATTAGAGCATTGAAGAACACTTCACTCTTCCTATTTCATAGACATTGGATTGAAATATCAATTAATTTGAGTGTGATTTTTAGTATGCGGCTGGATTCCAGTGGAGCTGATTGTTTCACGTTGGTGAACAGAGACTCGTCTCCACGACTTTATAGATGGCCAGGCGAAGAGGCTGGGATACATGTCAGGAAGAAGGTCAGCGCACAGAGAGTGCTGAGACTGTCGATAAGGGCCTTCCACCAGCCCAAGAAAAAAATGCAGTTTCTCTCTCACACACGAGGGGGAAGGGAGGAAGCACCCCCAAGTCTGGATGATGTATGGTGTGGACCGTAGTCTGGGACTGGGGTTTTAACAGGGAGAAAGGCAGAAAATGAAAGGGGGGAGGAGGGTCATGCTTGAATTATGCTGATGTGGGTCGTAACCGCAGCAGAAATCCAACCAAAAGCATGGCTGCTTCCATGGAACTTGCAGCCACAAATAAGGTTATTATCACTCGGGCCTCACAAATGCTGACAGTTGGGAAATGGTGGAGGTGAGAATTTGTACCTTGAAAGGATTTGACACATGTATATAGTCATTTACCAGCTTGTTATCAGCAATTTAAATCTAAAATGTAAATATGTATTCAGCGACAAGGACTAATTACATGCATAGTGCACTGCCTGCCTTTTCTGTAATATTGTATGCAAATATAAATCATCTTGATTTAACTTAGAGATGTTGCTTTCTTTGCTCGCTATTTAATTCAAACAATGGACTATCTCAAGCTATCTACCTAGCTTGAGGTTTACATTTAGCAAATTGGGTTAAAAAGGCAAACGGAGAACATGAGGAAATGCTGATACTGGAGGCTGAGATTCGGAGCTGTTGGGAGGTGGGGGGTGGGGGGGGGGGGGGGGGGGGGGGGGGGGGGGGGGGGGGACACTGGTCTTTTCATGATGAGAGCAGTCAGCCAAAGTCAGAAACTGAGAACACTCACACGTCTCAGCAGCGCCAGTGCAAGGTCCTTACATCCCATAAGCACTCTTTGAGCTACAACAGGATGGAGCTGCCATTGTGGCCACACAAACAGAGGGAAGCCTTATGAACTTTGCACAAATGCTTAGTGCGCCGGGGCTGGACAGCTCTGGAAGCCGGGGGAGATGGGTAGGTACCGGGGCCAGCTGCCAGTTCCGAAAAGCTTAGTGTTCATGCACTCGGGCCAGACAAACCTGACATTGTCCTGGGCACTGCCCCGGGGAAAGCCTCTTCCCGTTTCTCTCGGCTCCCCTTGCTCATTCACATTTCCAGCCCAGTTGATTCACTGATTTGGACATGACTTACAGAGGCAAGAAGGCAAACATTTATTCACACTTTGAACCAATTATTAAAATGCCATAAAACAAGTCAGTGTCAAAAAGTAAGCAGATTGTGCGACTCAAAAAACTCATACAACTGGCTTATTTTCTGCTGTCACAGTGCTTCACAAATACCTGATGTGTGATTGGTCACATTTGCCAGTCAAATATGGATTGGGGCATACACTCTGACCTCACTTGAGGACGAGGCCTTCCAAAATTCAATTTACAATGAGATAATCCTCTGAAAAGATTTACAACATCTTTAATTTATGACACAACTCTAATCTCCCTCAAGCAGCAATCACTACGTGTTATCTGACCACTACAAGATGGAGGTCTTCTGTAGTAATGTGTCAATGGTATTAAAATAATGCTCTCTTGACCCGCCTTGGGCAAGAGGAGGACGAAAACGAGGAAAGCACACACAACACTAGGCCCATTCAAAACTAAAGCCGTGTTGCTCCCCCGCTGTCGGCTTTAAACACACAGAAAGAAAAATGCAGGTGGCTACCTCCACACTTCATGACCCTATTAAAACCTCAAAATGTAGCTTTGTGTTTTATGTGATACCTCAAAATCTGTCAACCTGTCAGGTTGAGACAAATGTTAAAGCATTTGAAAACAAAGAAATAAAAAAGAGTTAAGATAGAGTCATCAATATCCCTGAAAGACAACAAAATTGCTGAGGTAGAAAGGAGACTGATTTACACTTTTTCCCATTCCCATTCCATTTGGCAAATATGCTTACTACACACAGTGTGACGCTTTTAATTGAACTTTGGGCACACGGCCCATTTCACAAAAAAGTCGTCTGTTACCCAGTCTGTCAAAAACGGTCAATAAGCCTCTAACCTGGCACCCGCCGATAGGAGCAGGCCAACCTGCCGTCGGCTGATACCACGTGCTTTAGTCTGTGAGCGCTGAATCAATACGAAAAACATTTTCTGTGAATGGTTTTATAAGTTGTCATGGAAACAGGTGCCACTATATTCATGCTGATTACTTAGGCCTTGATGGAAAGTTGTCCTGGGTTGATGCTTTGTGGAGCCGTTCACTGCAGCATGCATGCTGCATGTGCGTCTTTACACATGTATTTGATGTCCCAGATTGGGAATTCAATGACAAACAAGTTGTAACTCTTTTTGAAGTCAGCCAGAAGCCGTGCATTACTGCCAACAATGTGACTGGTATATTGTTTATGACCTGTGACTGCAAATGAAAAACAGACTGAATTCCAGCAATGAAATTGCCCACACTTATGTGCAATTCTCCATCCGTGGCACTTTAACAGTCTCCTCAATTATTGCCAGACCCACGTTGACAGTGGATTGATTCAGTATGGCACACTACTGAGAGACTGATCAAACAACAGATATCTACAAAGAGATAAATAAATAAAACTCCGTAGGGGGCTGCATACATTATGTGGTTTGTCTAAAAATCTACAAAATATTGTTACAAAATATTATATTGTTTAATATTGTAATAGTGGTATTGCTTAAGAAGTGTCTGCGAGCTAAGTGGATCCAGGTTTTTTAAGACAAGTAAAACAGCCCTCTCACAGGCGAGTGTGAAGGCAGAGCTGACTGCAGCCGTGTGAGGACAGAGCACAGCAGAGAGACTGTACCACACCGTTATCCAGCTCTCTCAGCCACACTGCCGGCCATCAGAGCAACACAGATGGTGCGCTCAGTGACGGTGGCATTGATCAGGGGATCTCTACTCCTGATTAGCACACCTACTGAACACAATGTGCACAACAACGTCTGTTCCATCTTTGGCTGCACACCACCTACAGTTAGCGGGCAGACACGACTGGTACAAACAGTCGTGTTAGGCAAACTTTCAGTTTCTTACAAGGCTTCATAAATCATCACGGAAAATATTCTTGATTTAATTACAAATATTCATATTTGCAGAAGATTTTCATGTTAGTGAAAGTGTGCCTTTATAATTCAATCGAAGTTCAAAAAGTTGTAATAAGTGCATTAAAATAATTTTAATCTTCAAGACTAATAACCATAATTAAGAGTTTCAAGTTTCAACCTGGAAAGTTAACATATATGTGTCAACCTATATTAAAAAATGAAAATACACAGAAAGCAGTAATTATTTTAACCACATTAAAGACAAAATATTAGACCATAAGCTGTACAAAAGCAGACTAGCTTGGCTTTTTTTTATCTTCTCTCCTGTAGAGAAGTTCAGATGAAGGGTCCAGTTTGAACTTCATCTAATCATGTTTCCCCCAAGAATCAATAAGCCATTTCAACCAAGTGACTTTTAGCAATAGAAAAGGCCTCCACTCTATAGCTGTTAAGAGTGTGTACACAGCTGACACAGAATACAGAGGCAAACATAAGCTTCAAAATGAACTCATTAAGATAAATGCATTGTCTGTTAGTAAGATGTGTAGGCATGGTAACCAGGCTTGGCTCTGCTTTCAGATACACCCTGGCTTAGACACACAGCCTTGTGCACAAACATAGACACAGACACCTTCACACATGCACAAACCTGCTTGCACAGACGCACACTCAAACCTGAATCAAATTCCCTTCTCCACAAAGGGTGGCTCAGGTGTTATTTAATATTATTTAGCTTCCTGCAGGCAGGAAGCTAAATAAGAAGATGATCTCCATCAGTAGCGGCCCACCTGTCAGAGAACAGGGTTCATCAGGGAACACTCAAAGCACTAGCAGCATGTTCTCCTCAATATTATTATGCCAACAAGTAGGATTAATTATATCCGGAAAACAAGCTTTTTTCCGCCTATAGTCCTATGACAAGGAAAAGCAGGTCAGATAATTTAGTTGCACACCCACTCATAATAAGCAGTAAGGATCTTATTGCCTTTTAAGGAGTGTCCTGCTGGCCACCTCTTTACACACACATGTCGGGGTCAGCCCTTTAGGTGCAGTGAGGCAGAGCAGCCCGTCGCGCTACACACTTAATCCTGCAGTGGAAAATGTCGGTGGGATCCGTCTCACATGGACGCACAGTAAGAGATGAGGAGACAGACATATATTTGAGACGAATTAAAGTGTATTTGTGTGTGTGTGTGTGTGTGTGCTTGTGTGTGTGTGTGTGTGTGTGTGTGTGTGTGTGTGTGTGTGTGTGTGTGTGTGTGTGTGTGTGTGTGTGTGAGGAGGGTTGGGGGTGTTGAGGGCGAGGCCTTCTCTGTGTGTGTGTGTGTGTGTGTGTGTGTGTGTGTGTGTGTGTGTTTTTACACAGACACGCTCATCAATTGGCTGGCTGCACAACTTTTCAAGCTTTATCCTCCCGGCCATTCACTGAGCACATAAAAAGAAGGTCTACTTCAGTGTGTGTGGCCTCACAATATTGTCTGTATGTTCCTTTGCCTTAGCAACACCGGGACATCCTTGATTCTCCAATATTGGCTTTAAAATATGTCCATCTAAATGAACCTGCCATTCAACACAGTACCAACACATTTCATAGTTGTCTTTCATTTTTGACGATGAGAAACATGAAGTCCTATTTTTCTCAGAGCCTCTCTTGATAGCCAATTAGCCCACGTAAGGTGTAGTAGCCCACAGGCACAATTCTATTAAGTACACCAGGAACCGTACTACCATGCAATCCCTTCTGGCTTTACTTGATGGATTGTGCTTATCAGAGTCTAGTGGTATTTGTATGCTTCATGTTCCAGGAAAATCACATCATGGGTAACATGTGGCTCAGGGTTATAGTGGCTTATAAAACATAAAATCCATATCAATTATTCAGTGTCTTATCAAGACAGCTAAATAAATTACAGAGTACCTGAGACATTTACGGATGAGCATAAAGCAGCAACTAGTGACTTTGGGCAAAACAGGTACAGGTTTCTTGTTGTGTGTAATAATGATTGATTAGGTAATGTCTGATTTCCGTCATTACCTTACCTGTTTGCCATGAGCACCAGTGGTAAAGTGCTGTGATTTAAATGAGGAAAACAAATCATACAACCAGAAATGTAACCACAGGACAATGTAGCAATGTATGCAGAAAAATCCACCCGACATCAAACTATTATGACAGATGTGGAGTGTCTCAAATCAAGAGCTTAAAGCTCTCACTGTTTTGAAGAACCAGTGCCGCTTGAAAGGACGGTCGAACAAATGAAACAAATCCCTGCTTCAAACTGAAACACGAGGCACTCCCTGAAAGTTATCTTTTCACAACTTGAAAGGACACGTAGGGCATTAGAAAAATTCAGTGAAAGGGTCTTTTTGGAGTTTGTGCCTTTGTCAGGCTAACATCAAAAGCTCTGCCTGAGTACAGAATATAGCTTTGTGTTTTCTGTGTGTGGGTGGAGGTCTGCTGTTTGTTCTTCTGGAAGTCACATAGAGGAGAACCACCTGCCTGTTTTTTTATATTCCAATTACATACAGATAAAAAATAAAAAAATAAAAAAAAAAAATATTTACTATCATTGCTCAATATTAGAGGGCTCAGATCAATGTCTAAACATGATTAGAAACTTTTAGAATGTTTTCCCCTCAATATCCACAAAATAGCATGAGCATCTTGTTAGCACTTAACACCACCTCTCCAGACATATCTGGGCTGCGTGTCATCGCTTACTAACAAAGCATGAGAGGAGACGATTATGGTACCCCTCTGTAGACCAGTCAGTACAATTTGGGTCCAGATTGTGTGTCATGAGTGGCAACCTTGACTGTAGCTTACATGTATCTATTTATCAAGCATTCATTTTGTTGAAGCCCGCTTTAAGAATTAAGAAAATTAAAAAAATGTGAGCTATGGAGCCCTGGTAAAGCCAAGCAAAATATATGAATTTTATTTCCAATGTTACATGCTGCAAAAAGGGTTAAGCTTTGGGAGGTTGAGAGATATTAGCGGTAAAAAGCTTTGCATTTAAACTCAGCAAAGAGGGGGTTAATTCAGGTCTCAAGAGGTATCAAGTGGTTAGAGCAAAGGGAGGCTAGTGTCCTCAGGTTTCTAAATATATTCAAGTACTGTAGCTTCTAACCTGCAGTCTAGCATCTGCACTGAGTGGGATACAATCTAATTTGCTTAATCATAAAATCGAAACTACAACGGCACAGGGTGAGGGAAGCAACTGGAGATGAAATCATTAGTGTCCGCATGCTGCTGTATCTATAGCCTTGGAAAAGAAAAGGTGCATTGTATTGAATGCTACTTCAAACAGTGGTGCAATATAGGTTTGTTTTGTGGTTTGAACCACATCCCAGGAACAGGTTGACTGATGGCGAGCCGGGTACACAGCTGCCCCCCCCATGTGGTAGCTGAATAATCAGGTTAACTAATGATTGAACACAATGCATGGTGAACAGGCCATCCAAAGGCATCAACAACACAAAGGTGACCAGAAGTGCTAGCAGCCTCAATCTAATTGTGTCTTTTGATGCATTTATCAACAGAATAGAAGCAATGTCAATGATGTCATGCTGAAAATGCAGTGTGCACTCACTATTATATAAGAAAAGAACTGTGGAACAATAACAACTAAGGTGGGTCTTCAATAAGGACGTACCATTGACTAAGCAGTGGTAAGTGATTGTTGACATGGCGCAGTAGCAGTCCATTTGTTCATGGCAGAAAACTTAAAAAAACTGACTGTTGTACAAGACTGCTTTGAACTGCAGCCTTTAGACATGGTGGGAAACATGAATATAAAATATAAAGAACTACAAAAAATAGAGACGCATTGAACCAAGTTTTCCTCTGCCAATTCCAATTATAATCTGCTGATACTGAGTACTCATTCAATACCAGTGCTTCTCCCAAAACATTTCAAATCGGTAAGTCAATCCAACCTTTTATCTGTTTGAAACAGCTGTATGCTTTGGATCATGAAATGACATATTGAAAATGGAATTACGAGTTGAGAGAAAAGTTTGACGTCTAATTATTCAAACTGGTCAATAAAACATAGAACCAGAATGTCAATGAAGAAATACCTTTTGAGCAGTTGACATAGTATCAATCCGAAAGGGGCCTGGAGCCTGGAGCCTGGCTCTACAGACTGCCTTTCAGCACCCATACAGATAAGGAGTAATTACTTTCCCAAGCAATCACTAAGTCCTGCTTGCCCCTAATTTATTTGCTTGCAGAAAGTTTCTCCAATAAAAGAACCTTGTATTGCCATCACTTACATAAGGGAACACATACTTACTGGAGTTCAATATTATCCACTGGAATGGCCACCTCTACCTCTCGGTCACTTCTTTTCCCATTAACAAGTCCACAAAGACTATGACTACACTGATGTGTGACCTGTTACAAACACAAAACCCCAAAATGCTTAAAACTTTAATTGTCAGGGTCCATGTTTGGCTCCAAACAGAGATTTCAGTGACCAAAGTCTTTGTGAAGAAAAGAAACCTTAAATGCGTCATGTGTGACATAACATGTTTGCGTGCATTTTCCAGAAGGAAAATCCAGAGCTTCAGCTGCCCAGTTCCCCAGGAAACCAGAAGTCTTGTTGTCATATTTCTCTTGTTCTGTTATGTGTCTGCCTTTTTCATGCAGTCCCCAGCCCCCATTAGGGCGGACTATGCCATGTCGTGACATGGGAACCCTTATAAACGTGTTAAGAGCCGAAGGCATTAGCATTTTGGACGCTAATGAATAGAGGCATTTGTTCCTCTTCCTGTGCCTCCCTGAAAGACTCTGTTAAAGGGAGGTTTAGGAAGTGCTCTGTTTTGAAGTTGGGACAGCATGGGGAGAACATTTAACAGTAGAGTTTCTGAGAAAACATTTTAAGTGTATTCTTATATGTATTATTTGTATTTGGACCTTAATAAAAATATTTACCCTTTTCCTGTGCTTTAAACATCTTTACAAAGTGCCTGTCAAAGTTTGAAACATGGAATACAGATACAAATAATGCATGTTAAATGTTGTTTGCACGCAACAATGTTGCTCTGTGACTGGAGGGGGTTTAGATAAAATAGAACAAGTCAATATGGAGCAGACCGTGCTTCATTTGTGACCTATTCTAGCTGTGGCAGAGGACAAAATCGACCACGTAGCCAACAGAAACATGAGTCCTTCACAGACCCTAAACAGTTAAGATTAACACTTCAATTGGCACTCTGTCTTTCTTCACATACCGATAGATGTAACATGTCATGAAGGCAAACGTGCTTGACGGATTGCACCTTGTTCCTTTTTAGGAAGCTGGTGATAGGCCGAGCAGAATTCCTCTCTGTTGTTGGCTCTATTAACGGAGGCTTCAATTGATCTGATTCTATCTCATGCTGTGGCCGCAGCAGGCCCTTTGGTCAGTCCGAGGCACGCTCTTCCCTGTCTGACATCCTACGTTTCATCTCATAGCCGTTAACATTTTGTGTGTTACATTTAGAATGACTACATCATCCATAATCCATATTCCTCAGTCCTGCCTAATGATGAACAATGGTTGGTACAGTGCATCTTAGCAACATGCGTACACTTTTCAAAAGGCGGCTTTGATTCTCTCTCACCAGTTGTCTGCAGTGCCTGAGCACTCAGCTGCTAATCCAGAATGAGGTTATCGAAAAAAAAAACAATTGCTTAAAATGCAAGTGAACTAAAAACCTACTCAATCTAACAAGCACTCATAAACCCAAGGCGTTGTTACCTTGGGTTTACAAGTGCTTGTTAGATTCACCCCTCTGGTTTTCTCAATTTTGTTGTTAGGTTAGGACAAATGTTGGTATATTTTTCTATTTTACAATAAATACATTCAATACTGTTTTTTAGCCCAAAGTAAAATCTGGACAGTTGATAGCAGATGACTAAGGAACGATGTGTGTTTTTAAGAGGAACTACCTACGTTCCTTCTTCATTATTTCAATACCCTCATACCAACTCCGAGCATGTCCAGAAACACATTTAATCTGTATCTTGGCATTTGTAAAACGCAACGCTATGAAGGACAAGCATGTGAGAGGACATTTAGCAAGATTAAACTCCAACAAAGCTACCTTGGACAATTGACTGAAGCCTTTTGTCAGTGTGCGCAGTTATGTGTGTTTGGTTTTCCCATTTCCATAAAATTAATGAGATTACACATATTGGTCAGGAATCAGGGTAATAAGATTAAAAACTAAAATTAGAGCCAGGCTGATAAAGCAGCGGGTTGATATTATTGGCGGATATTGGCTTGACAAAGACAGACTGGTATCAAAATAAATGTGTTGGCAGAGCAGCATATTACAAATGAGAACGTAAAGAATAAGTTAATTCTTTAGGTGTAAAATACCCAGCTCTTTATCACTACTCTTTCATAATCAAAAATAAAGAAACACAAGCTGATATATTGCCCTTAGAATATTTTTTATATTGAGTTCTAGTTTTGGTCATGCTACAACCAAAAAGCAGCAATAGGGATCCCAGCCTCTGCTCCATATGGGGGATCGATCTCCAGCAATATGAGTATTGATCATAATCGTCATTAATGACGCCCACTTGCCGGTATCACATTGGATTCAGAAGTCAAATATAAATCATGCACTATGTCAAGGCAAAATCCTGATAAATCCAGCCAAACTATGAAGAAACCAAGTACTATATGTTTGCATCCTGTTTGGTTAGACCCTTTAAGCTGCTTACACTGAACAAAAGAAATATATGAGGCCATAAGAAAACGTTACAGTTCATGCCATTACATCTATTAACCGGCCGGTGTAATGGCAAGGACAACAGGGAACCACACAGATTTCATTCTACCTATGATATACAGTCAATTGACCAAAAGCTCTCAAGGGACACAGAGAGTTAAATCACTGTGAAAGCTTATTGATTTGTAAAGTGTAAATTTGAAAGATGGAACCAGTGTGGCTAAAACCAGGGAAAGGGCAAAGCAGAACAACTGCAGGCTCTTCCGTAAAGAGTTCATTTGGGTGGCTGAAAATCTATACTGCCACTACAAAAACAACAGAAAGGGGTTTAGACTATGCCCCCCTCTGCATGTAATTGGAAAAAGATGGCCATGTAATGCTTTTCACAAAGATTGAAGAAATAAACACACTTGATGAATGTGCCTTGTCATGACCCTGTATTGATTTTCAAATATTGCATTTAACACTTTCTGGAGAACTAGAGGTGATGAATCTTCATGAAACATGCATGCAGATATTTCCTACCCAACCTTTTGATGCTAGAATAGTATCTGTTTAAAAGGTGCTCATATGGCTATTTCAAATCTTAAAAAGCAATTAGGAGTCCAGGAATAACACATCCACAGCGCATCAGTTTTACCAGCCCCATCCCCCAGTTTAACACTGCCACCACTCTTTGTTTTCTCCCCCCTTCTCAATATTGAAACGAGTAAACACCGCCATCTTCTCCAGCCTTTAAATGAAGATAAACGAGGACAAACTCTCCAATTAGCCTGCTTTCAGATTTGAGGGTGGTTGAAAGAGGACGTCACCACTAATGCACTCGTGGTTATTCGCTACAAAGGTTTCTAGGTCCTGCAGCCTGCTTTAAAGCAAGGACAGGAACCATGATTTCATCTCTCTTGAATTAATTCACGTGTTCACACCCTGAAGTCTCAGATGAGCCCTCTGAATGTGCAGAGGCAGCAGAATGGGGACAGCCATTAGTGTCCACAGCAGCATAGCTCTAATGATGATGGCTGTGGACTTGCTGCGCTCTGCATTCTGGGCACCAGAGCTCTCCGGCTCTGGTCAGACAGGGAAGGATTCTCCAACGTTCTTTTCTGTAGATTGTAGTCTTGCTGCATTTACTGGGTCACGACAGAAACCAAATGGCTCAGAACAATATCCTTTAATGCACTGAAGCAGATGCCGCTTTGATCAAACCTTTTTTCTCTCTCTCTCTCTCTTTCATATTTATGTTTTACATTGTATGTCATGATACTTAAATCCTTTGTTTTAAAGAGTAAAGAAAAAAACATCTCCAAATTCAGAAAATCCAAGCAGCTGACTGCAGTGGCCAATCCCGACCTTGTAACTGGGTACTGTTTACTGACAGAGACAGAGAAGAAAAGCTATGCCATCATTTAATGGCCCCACCTTGTGCTTTATAACACAGCAGCAGGAAACTGGAAATGTGCCCACTTATAAATCAGCCACTCTGTGTGTGTGTGTGTGTGTGTGGGGGGGGGGGCACTTTGATACCATTTTTTACCACTTATTGAAAAAAACAAATCCCCCTCTGGTTCCTACTGGAGCCAGTGTGGGGTCTTTTCAGGCTGAGAGTTATAATGGAATCCCCCACCTAGAGCTTTGCTTATGGTTGGCTTCATCAGTATTGGCCCCCCATTTCACAATTTACAGAAAACAGACAGACAGACGTGACTCCACTGGCAATATACACCCCTAGCAAAACCATGCTCCTCCAGCTATACAATATGAATCAACTTGCAGTCACTATACAGTAGATGGATTTCCATCCCTCACACCACATGTTCAGTGTATTTTAAGCATGCATTCACAAAATGATGTGGAAGGATCCAGAGCTAATAGATTTTTCTAAATCTTTTTCCTAGTTTTGAAGAGAATTTAGATAACAGCTCTAACACCACCCAGTATCAATGACCATAAACAAATAAACCATAAACGCCAAACTTGTCACATACAACAGCTTGGCGTAAATTGCAACATGCAGGAAATGGTAAGGTTAGGCAACAAAACAACTTTAAGGAAAAGACTGTGGTTTGAGTTCAAATAAGGAGGTTGACTTTTTGTTTCACGCAGGATACAAACGTTGGTCTCCTAGGTGAACGTCCGGAGTCTGTTTGACCCATCCCTCCACCCTGACAACAACTTTGGTGCTACTTATCCCAGCGGACGTTGACGTTCTCATAGAGCGGCAGTCGAAGCCTGGGGGGTCTTAAACAAACGCGAAAGGGTGGGTTGTGCGTCAGTATTAGACGCTGAGCCACAACTGCTGTAGCCTATTTGACGAGTTGCGAGTGCTGGAATTACAGATAAGTAACTAACTTACAAATAAGTAAATAACTGTGACATTTTAAGAATTTTTGAGTGACATCAATGTGAATGAGGTGTCTACATAGTATTAGAAATGGCACAGAATTGTCTCAAGTGTTGTTATAGCTTACACAGTGTGTAAATAAAAATTGCAAACAGCACCCCCTGAATTACTTTACATCTCCCCAATGCAGCCGGTCAATTTACCACTGCTGTGATGTTCTGCTGTGATTGCTGTAAAAAACAAATCCTCCTCTCTTCACTGTGATGTTCTGTCAACTTACAAACTGAGCATCAATCTCTCTTTGTGAAGTTAAGACACACTCCAACACACACTGGAGAAGTCTCATTGTCTGTTACTCTATTTGAATAGTTCTTTACACTGTGGTCGTGCAGTGAATAGAAAGGAAGAATCTTGTTTACTTCATTACTGAGATAGCTGAAACCAACCCAAACGGAGGAGAAGCTTTGGTCTAAACAGGGTTGAAAAATGAGTGTTGTGTAAGTGGGAAGAAAAGAGTGTCCACTGTTGCGAAATCTGCGTGAAGGTTCTTTGAGAGCCAGCAAAGTATGTCCATGCTCGCTGGAAGGAATGCAGTCTGTTCTTTTATGAACAGAGGAAGTGTCTGCCAGAGGACTGCCCTTCGTAGAAAGGCACAATGTGCAGGGTTAATAGCAGTGCTTCTGGCACACTTATGACCCCAGCTAAAATCCCATCACACTGCAGGTGGTGAAGAAAAAGAGGGGCTCTAGTATTAAAAGGCCCCCGTGTGTTAGTACTGACATTCGACACGGAACAACGGAAGAAGACCTGCCAGTAACCTTCAAACTCTCCACACCTCCTCCACTGAACTACATGAAGACGCAAAGCCATCTGTTACGTTGGTTTGGCTGCAAATGGCAAACCAGGGACTGCTCAGTGCTCAGGGATATGGTCCAAATGTTTCAACAGCAGGTGAGTTACACTGCACAGTAGAGCCAAGGGGCATATACAGCACCAGTTCAACAAGAAGACAAGAATGCGCAGCCCGCGGGAATCAGACTTGTAGACAGACTTTCATGACGGCGTGTTGGCCAGTGCTTCGCCCACTTCACACTCTGAAAAGGGTAATCACAAATCCATGACTAGGGGTGAAAACTGTGGCTCAGCTGGGGCGAGTGGTTGTTAGAAAGGGATTACTGAGGTGTAAAATGGTCTAAAAACAGTAGGTATGAATTTGTTATCTGTAGCGGAGGGAAGGCACACGTGAATTCATCAGCTGTCAGAAAACTGACAGACCTCAAGGCTAATGGTGTCAATTATATATGCTTTCTGAGGTGATCCCTGCAAACATCCTGTGTCAAACTGTCATCCCATGTGCCCCATGGCCCCCTAAATTATCATGACCCCTGCAGAGCTGGCAGTCTCTTGTTTGACTTATTTTTGTAAGGACTCGAAAGGGAGTTTGATTAATAGCTATATTTGAAAACATACGCTAAACAGGTCTTATTCCCCTTTAGTGCCACTGGAGCTACAGGGGATACTGATACCCATTTTAGTATAGGACCACATATAAAAATTTGTGAGAATGTCAGTATGCATTCCAATTCAACCTGCAACAGAGTGTCAAACGAGCTCCATACTGTTAACAACAACCCTGTTGGGGCATTTACTTTAGTTCTAGAAATGTGCGTAAAATGTTCAATATTCATAGTAACACAATTCTGTAGTTTCTCTTCTATACAACAACATACTTTTTCTTAACTACAATTAATTCATAAGAAAATCCATCATGCATGATGGACTAAAATTTAATCTCCTGTTTTGAGAGACCTTGTGAGGCACAAGTGGTCTGTGGCTGGTGTTTGGCTATACTAGAGCACACTATGAAATAAAGTTAGACTAGAATTTCAATGAATAATAACAGTGCTTATGTTATCATACTTGTGGCAGTTGCGAGAAAATTAGAGGCAAAGCCACCAACAAAACTCTGTCACCCTCTCAAGAAAATAAATCACGGCGGCAAGAAGTCAATTTAAATGCAAATGTCAATGGTTAAGACAACGCGCTGCCTACACTACCGTATCTCAAGGAGTTGCGGTGCTGAAGTGGAAGCACACAATGGAGGACCACCCTCACGTCTCTACCGGCAAGACGACACACTGCCTCTAGCTTGTGACACACCTCAGGAAACTGGACGGGTCAGCGGAAAGCCACAGAGAAGTGAGAATCTATCCAGGCAAAAATGCCTGTGTTATTTGTCACATGAAGACTGATGGGAGCATTTCCAGACTGAAACTCAGGATGTCAAAGTAGGATTTTCTAGGATCACCTCTATTGATCGGTTTTTGTTTCTCAAAGCCATTGCTCCAAGGCTTTCTACCATTTCAAATTGGCAAAGCTCTCACACTGAAATAGTGTGGGGTTTGTGCATACTGTACACACACACTTTGGGATTTGGATGGAGCTATATTTTTTGGCCTAGACCAATGTGGATTTTGTTTGAACCTGAACCAGGGCCTGAACTACTGCAGAATGTAGTAAACCCAAACCACATTGAATCCATATTCTTACAATAGCCTACAGATGTCTGCTGTTTTGCCATTTTATTCTTTCTGCTGAGGATCAGTCTTTCTGCTTCCTATTTGTTCTTTAAGCATAAAATAATGTGCAAAGTCTGCCTAAAAGAACATTGTCAGACAATACAATTGCAAACCTAGATAATAGGATTCCACATTGATGAATGTGCAAGCCAAAAGAACGCATTACTGTGCTGCAGGGCACTATATTTTATCTATAAAGTCCTTTCAATATTCACAGGATTAATCGGAAATAAACATATGTTTCTTTGCCCAGACATAACTGCAATTTTCCAGCCTAGTAAATTAGCATTTGGCTGTTAATCATGCATGGCCTCTGTGACAGACTGTGATTGTCGTTCTGTTTTGGAGAAAAACCTAATTCATAAAACACAACTAACTGTTTTCTTACACTTGGGATCATGGCAGCCCCTGTAGCAGTATTTCTGTAAAAAAATAAGGCATGGATGCTATTTCAAGACAAACGTGTAGAAAGAACTTAGACTGGGTCAGTCTAACAGTGCAACTATTTAAGCCAACAAAGTAAATATATATTGTATTCTGTGTACTAATGTACACTAGCCCCTAAAAAGGAGTTTAAAGCTGTGTTACTGTGTTTACAAGCTATTTTCTAAAAGGAAAATAATTCCAATTATAGTGGATGGCATTTCAAAATGAGCACTACACTCTTGTAATTGTCTTAAGGAAAGCCAGCATTACAATGCAATTAGATAGTATTTACCCCTACCACAGCCCTCGTGTGTTTAAATAAGTCTGTTTGTGACAAAAATGTTTAGCAATTTAGAAAATCACTTTTTTCTTGAATCCTCAACAATAATACTTAACTTAACCAGAATAAAACCCTGTAACTGGTTTCATTTAATCGGTAAAACCATCCCCTGATACTCATTAGAACTACACTGTACACCGCAGAAAATGTTACAGAAATGTTTAAGAGGTTGTTTGCAATCTGATATGAGGCCATAAAAACGTGCTCTGCAAGAATTCTCGGTTTTACCTAAAAAGTCTGGAGCTGTAAGAAAGTAATGAGGTCAAGAAGGTCTGTAGTTCATAGCTGGTGGTCTGCGGGTCACACTTGTAAAAATGGAGAATGGAGCTCCCCCAAGCTGATGAATTAATTTGGATTCGTACCAGCTTGGCAAGATTCTTTCACTCAACATTTGCTGTATCTAGGGGTGAGTACATTAAGAAATAGACATGCTGAGTTCTGGCTCTATGAAGAGGACCCTAAAGGACAACTGCAAAGACTTTTACAAACTATCTCAACATTAAAACTCCTGAATATTTTAGTTATGATGAATTTACATAAAAGACGGACACTTAAAAACAGCCACTATGTCCTTGGAGCAAAATACTAAAATGGTGTACCTAATGGCCAATAACAGAACCATGTTGAGGACTAGGCTATCTCTTTTTAAGTTTTATATTGTGAATAAAGGTCTATATAATCTTGTATCCACATTAGGAGGAAAAGGTCACTTGTTCTCTGCACGTTCTCGCTATCATAAATGACAATTCGGTACAAATGAATCCATGCAACTGTGGCAACAGAAAACTAAAAAGGATTATAATACTTGCTCATGTGTTAGCCCACTTAGCAAATTGACACATCCTCTTAGTTTTATGATTCTAACCATGCTTAATCTGCTCTCTAATCTTCCATTTGGAGGATAGTGCTGTGCTGGACTCCGAGCCTCACTGGGCCAGTAAACAGCTTCTTACTATGCAGAGCAGAAACCAGGCTCACATGTTCACATCAAATCAACACACATGGAGCTGCACTGGCTTGGGACTCCCAGCAGTCCACTTACAGTACCCAACAGAGCCCAACACAGTGTAATGAGGTCCCAAGGGGGGGGCTGTGGACATAGGGCACTGCTGCCCTTACCCTGTCACACTGACTCACCTACTTCCAGACAGACTGCTACAGCTCTCAAGGGATATATATTATCCCACACAAATGATCAAGTACACATTTGTTTGGTACCACAATTTATTGTTTGACGGGATTTTTTTCTGAATATGCAAAACGAATGTATGGTTTAGTGTGACATTTTGAAACAACACTGGTCAGTGATTTTCTAAAGTTTGTACTATGAGTAATCAGAGAGCAGAATGAGCTGCCTGACTGTACTTGATCTTTTTTACAGCAGACATGTTGGAATGTAGTTACAAGGGAAGCACAGTTGTAAATAGCAACATTAGTAGTCCCCAGATGATCACGCCTACCAATGATCCTGAGCCCCTGACTTCTAGCACCACTATGAGGTTCTTATTTGTGGTGACATGTCTCCAAACAATTCACATTTGGTGGAGGCATCCAGGATGAATTGTTTTAACTTTTGGGGTTCCTTTTTCTAACGGGACCATCAGGTCAACAGCTTCCCTTGTCCAATAATTTGGTTCATGACCAAAAACCTGCACAAATTATGGCAATCTCTAGTGCTAGTGTTGAACATAGTAAAAATTATAGTCACAAAACACAAAATTGTTAGCTTTGATTATCAATGCATTGTTTAGCTTAAAGCTAGCGTGGCTGTAGCTTGTTCCTCTACAGAGCCCATTGTTCTATTTCCCAAAAAAAGTAAACTTCTTAAATACATGAAGGAGAAAAATATGCCATTAAAAAACTTTGCATGGATAAAATAAAGTCTAAAGTTAGTAAACCTATAACTTATATCAGAAATTAAGTATTTCAGTAAATTAAGAGTTTTTGATACTCACAATTTTGGTCTTACTGTTACGATTTCATGACCATGGCACCATCATTACATAGAAAGGCCAAATAGTGACCGATATAATCTAGTTCCATATAGTTATGTGTTCAAATTCTGTGGATTAACAAAATTTCTGGCGTGGAAATGAATCGATTCAAAAATTTTGAGAATCAATTGCTGCTCTGTTTTATAAGACTGTAAATTGAATGAGGTTTTGGACTGCTGTTTGGACAAAAGAAGCAATTTGGGATGTGGGAAACCATGATGGACATTCCATTAAATGAACTTGCAAATACAGCATCATGGCATCATAGTATGAGGCGTGTTTTCTGTCCCGGTACGTCCTCTGTGTCCCCTGCCTGTCACATGTGTCCTCCTTCATTCTTGGTGCCCTTCACTTCCATGTCCCAGGGGTCCCCTTGCAACCTTATCCAAGCAGCCATACACAATACCCTTCATGGGACACAAAGCCAATGATACCGCGCTCCTCTATTCCATTCTCTACATTGTCAGTTTTATTCCTACTTTCTTTGTTCGCCTTACCTCTGTATGCATGAGTTATCCCAAATTGAGCCCGCAATTGAAATGGAAATCATCCCTGTATCCCGGCAGTGACTTAAGGGCAATAACTTCTGACTCTTTGAGGCATAAATATCCTGTTTGTTGTTCCTTGGAGAATCTTATGGTTGTGTTGCCCTTTTCACCAAGGTTTTTAACATAAACATTGAATTTAGATGATGTGTACCCTGTGATTCAACAGCAGTTTTATAAATCTGCAAGAACGGGAACAATACAATTGGAAAACGAGTTTGAAGCTGACAGCAATGCACAGTGGGCTCACAATTCTTCACATAAAAACACTATTGGTTCTCTTCGATGGTTAACCCCAATGTTTTCATGTGAGCATGTTCTAATTTGATTATTTAAACAATACTACAATATTAAACCCATATGAGGCAGAATAGCAATGATTATCACTATCTTTGCACTGAATCCAATAGAGGATGAAAAATTCCAATGGAAAACAAATTCAAAAACAGCTTGGAAAAAAAGATAATTACACAACAAGTGGAGAATGTGTAATTGTTGTCACATGGACATAACAATACCCGAGCAATCTTTTTTTTTTTATGATGACATGTAAACACAAGGCACTATGGAAGACGTGAAAAAGATTCTTAACTGATGAATTGTCTATGCTGTGAGAAGCCATCGATCAGGTTCACCCAGTGGCCTTGATGATGCAGCGGCCTGTTAAATAAGAAATAAAGCTTGATTCTGCTGATCAGCACCTCTTATCTTTGCAAGTCTTCTCCTCCCCCATCCTCCATCAGAGGAAGCATGGAGGGAATCATTTCCAACACTATCTCTCCTCTGAACTCAGTCATAGGTATCATAAAAAAAATACTGGTGTATAAATATGCAAACTGCCAGAGAGCAGACAACGAAATGAATATTTCATGTAACCAAACACGTTTCCAGAACATACTGGCTTGAATGTTCCTTTCTGGCTGCCACCGGTGACAAACATGAAAGAGGAGGGCTCAGGTACGCCGGCGCTGCAGCACTCTCAACTCTGCCTGCAGCACGGGGAGCACGAGTCGTCAATGTAATTGCGTGTAGTGCTGGAGCCTGAGCTGAACCTCAATTATGGCCAGGGTACTTGCTAGGCTCCACACCTTTTTGCCACGTCTGCCAGCCACTCCGGGAAACCCACTCTTAACATCTCAACACCATCTTGTATCAGTGCAATGTTTGTAATTATTACAGTTTAGGTTTACACTTTATATCCACGGATCTGCTTCACTGTTCACACAGCTGTAAGATGAACTCTTCCTAAAAATCATGATATCATCGTTTTTTTTCCTTACCACCAGCAAGACGTTAAAAGTAGGGTGAGAACGAGGAAGCTTAAATGGACAATTCATCTCATACAGCATTACATTCCTGCTCACTGTTGTTAGACTGCTTTTTCTAATCTCTAAAAGGCATCTGATACTCCAGATTCCATCTGACAGATACAATTAGAGCCTGGAATTACATTGCTAATGCCGATAAGAGATGCATCTACTACAGACCGAGCACAGAGAAGACGCAGACAAGAGTTTTCAAGTGGTTTAAAAGCACAAATTTGCAGATAGAATGTATAAAAAATACAGGTTCCAGTCTCTCCTTGCTCAACAATGCCCCCACGTATCACTGAGGCTGGGAGCCTCGGCCACACTGAATCTTGATACATCTTTTTTTCTGCACTCTTAAAGGCTAGGTGAAGAAAGGGCTCTCAGTGTGTCTCCCTTTCTCCTTTCTACTCTCAACCTCTACCTCTCTCGTGTACACAAGACAAGAGACTGCACACATACTGTAAGTGCATACAAGTCTTTTGCATGGCAAACACACACCTACATATACAGATAAAACATCTTACACATCTTCAATGCACTTCCCGCCGCTGAACATATTGCCAGTTTGTACAGGACGGATGTCCTGTTACCTTCTGCTTTCTTTGTGTTGGAATTTTAAACAATGTGCCTAATTATGTGGACTATGGTTAACCACCCTAAGATCTCTGCAGGGTAAATCCAGACAGCTATCTGTTTTCTGTTGCGTACACGTTCCACCAAAAGAAGTTCCTCCCGAGGTAATTGGTTTAAAGAAATGTTAATAAACACACAACACAACAAATCAAGGTGTGAGCTCAGGTGTTTGTATCACTCGTCTGTGTCACTGAGTTTCAGGATTTTTTTACTAAAAGTACTAAAGGTCCAGAATGCTGCAGCTTCTCTGCATTGGCTCTCTATCCATGTCAGAACGGACTTCAAGGTGCTTTGATGATGTAGAGAACTGTAAATGGGCATGCACCTTCATACCTGTCTGAGCACCTTAAACCTTCTATTCCATCCTGTGCTCTCCACTCTCAGAATACAGGACGTCTGTCCCCAAAGTTAAAAAGGAGACAGCTCACTGCAGGGCCATTTCCTCCCAAAATTCTCCCAAAAGACATCAGACAATTTGACTCTGTTGACACATTTAAATCTAAACATAATACTCATCTTTACACATTAACTTTAAGTTAGTTTATTATTCTTTGATTTCTTCAGGCCTGTTACCAGGGTTCAATGTTTGTCCTGCCGACCAGAATACACTTTCTGAAACCCACAGCCTCTCTCTCACCCTCTGCTTGTTTGTGTCCCACAAGCTCTATGCCTGTCTCTCTTTCTCTCTCTCTTCTCCCTCTATCTCTCTCTAGTTTCTCCTACTTGTACTCTCTTTTTATTCAGGCTTCTCCGTCCGGGGACCTCTCTCTCTCTCTCTCTCTCTCTCCTGTCTGTCAGTGCCTCATACCAGATGCTTTGATCTGGATCTTCATCCGCCAGGAGATTCCAGGTCTCCATGGTGCATCTCAGGTCTGTTTGACGACACTTTGAGTTCCTCGACATACTTCCAGATCCACATAATTCACATATTTACAATCTAGCTATAATGTTTATCAAACTATATCTATATATCTATCTGTGTTGTAATCCTGATTGTCTGTACTGTACTTTTACTATGTTGGTCTGTTGCATGTCTGTCTGTCCTCCTCTGTTGCACTTCTGGAGAGTTCTTGCATTTTTCTCTCTATTTTTCTCCGTTTTTGGGGAACTTTTTATCCGGATAGTCATGTGCCGTTCAGTTTGTAAAGCCCCTTGAGGGTAATTTGTAATATTGGGCTATATGAATAAAATTGAGTTCCCTAAAAAATCTCTTTGTTTCTCAACATATGAGCTGATGTTTGTTAGAAGCGGAGGATAGCAGCCCTTAACATGTGGAGAATGAGTTCATCTGCAGCTACAAAGGATGCTCTGTTTCCTGCATTTTCTAATCGAAATGATTAAAAGGATGAAAAAGGTCCATGAAATGCGTCTGGTCAGAGCTGCATATTAAGTGGTGAGAGGACTGGCTGACAAGGCCCGGCTGGGAGATGGTCGACACTTTGCTTGTCCAATTACTGGCTCTCGCTCAAATTGTTTGGTGAGAAGCATTCGACCTACTTCTGGACACAAAGCACCACTGCCCTGAATACAGAGAGGCTGGGGACCACGTGTAATGACAAGTGCCATTAGAGGCTCTTGTCTTTGGCCTAGAAATAAAATTCAACCAACTTACCTGACCTGGGCTAATTCTGGCTACGAATACTGGAGAGCTATGTCTTTGCCTGATGGGATGAACAGAGGTCAACACAAATAAGATCTCCTCTTCCTAAAAAGCAGTTTGAGATGATTACATTTGCTAATGACAGTATGACCTTCAGAAGGTCTTTGTGTTTAGCATTAGGCAACAGCTGGATCATTATTAGGAGCAGCAGCACTACTCATTCTTGTTCTATTAGGAGTGACAGTTGGAGGGTGTTTACCACAATCTTAATTTTTTTGGAAATGTACCACAAACTGTGTTACAGACAATATAGGCCAAGATGATTTTGTTTTGAACAACAAAAGAAATACAATTGTTTAAATTATGGGTAAAGTATAACACATTTCTCTCTTTCCTGGGATTCCCTCAAAGGCAAAATCTATAATGAGACAATGAACAATAACACTGAGGAAACCAGCATTTGAATTTACAGCACTTCCAAACACTGTGTGAAAAATTTGCATACCTTGTACATATTCATATTGAGGGAATCACTATGTTAACCATGTGAGATGAGATATATATATATATATATATATATATATATATATATACACACACACATATATATACATATACATACATATATACATATATATATATATATATATATATATATATATATATAAGCACACAAGCCTGATGCACAACTGCTCCATCCAAATCCCGATCAATTACCAAAGTTATAGGTAACGACAACCCCAATGTTCTGATTTAAATGTCACTATAATGTGGTTTTAATCACACTCATTGACGCCTCATCACTCATTCTAATCTTGTCATGCACGCTTCCCCCTTGTGCAACAGAAATGCATGTAATGAAGAGCACTTTACTCAAGTGTTTAAAGAAAGAGGATGTAGTTTTTGAAAACAACTGTTTTTTTCTTCTCTAAAATGCAATGTTAGGGTTAGTGCTTTGTCAGTGATGTCAGCTAAGACGAAAAAACAAAATGTTCCTATTCTCTAGAGTAAAATAACCATTATAGACTTTTAGTGCTGTTTCCGGTGCCATAATATACCACAATGCTTTTTTCCAGTTCAATAATATGTCAGCTGAGATGGCATGCAGTTTTTCTACGATAGCCTAAATTACAATCTGGGTACAATGAATTACTTTAGTTCAACCATCAGCAGGGCTTCTACGCAGATGTCTTTTTTTGCATTCTCCTACCAAACAGAAATACCTCTGTGCCTGGCACATCACATGCAATATGAAATGTATGCATTTATTGCCAATGGAGAATGTGACATTGCTATTCACCACATTAGATGACAAGGTATGATTCAACTCTGCGGTTCAGTATTTGGCATGCAAGCCGGTGATAAGCAGGCTGAGATCATCCCTGTGCAATGGGCAGTGTAGTGATACGGATGACAGAGTGTGATCTCCAGTCAGTGATTATTGTTAGACATCACAGACAGTCATATAAATAAGGAAAACAATTGACTATCTTCTCAGAGTAACATTTATTCATACTTACCAACTCTGGCAACCTACCCTTGCATCAATTAGCCTAGTTTAATTCATTTAAAAAGCTTCATGATAATATGTTCAGTGAAAAAGTGTGAGAATTCTGCCTCTGCAAAGTGTGTTTATACCTGGTTAAGCTAGGTTAGCCCTCCACTGGTTCATCTACCACATCACTGGTTATGACTAAACTGTAGCTTAGTCTACGTAGTTATTATTCCACTCATGAAAAACTGAACACAGCCTATTATTACATCAGTCGTTGACCTACACTTACCTTTACGTAAATTCCCTAATTTTTTTTAATTTGAATTTTTCAACCACCTGCCACGAGTAGCCTAGCAAAATGTCCGTGCAGGTGCCTTCACAAATCACAGTATAATGTGAGAGCTCCGTGTTCAAAGCCAGCTCTAATGTGTAACAAGTGCCACAACTAACAGGGAGAAAATGTGAAAATATACTCTCTCTTTTTTTCTCCGGCGACATGAAAACATAGACATTGTGAAAACTCACCTTCAGATGCAACTCATGTCGTGGCAGCCGTTCAGAAAGTTGAATTTTCTCCACCGCTGGAAGAGAGAGGAAGGTTTAACTGTAAACGTAACGCCGCTTTGCCTCGCAGTTGGTCTGTACCGGAGTAGGCTACCTCCCTCCTCCCTTGGATGCTACTATCACTCCCCCCGCCTCTGTAAGAAAAAGTAATAGCGGTTTTTTCCTCCTCCTCCACAAAGACAGACTCAAAGAAAAGAAGGGACCCTATCGCAGTCAATAGGTTTTACAAAACCCCATGGCAACGCAGAAAAACCGTGAGCAACTTCCCCACGTTGTGACCGGGTTAAAGCGCTCCCCTGCCCCCTAAACAGTGACATTATTCCCAAGCTTCAGAAGAAGCAGGTTTAAGTGGGAGGAGGCGGAGAACAGGGGATGTAGGCTACTAAACGGTTCAACTGTGGATGAGACGAAATAGTAGATTGTTGGTCTGATGTAGACTAGGTTCACAAGTTTTCTCTCTTTCCATTCTCAGTAGTGAACTTGAGATAGGCTACTTGCTGATGTTCATTATTTTCCATTGCGTAGCCCCTAATACTGTGTAGGTAATATCCAAACACTATTTAGTCAATGGTTGGCTAATATCCCTATTGGAGTAGGCCTATTCAGTTACTTTTTATTAGTTTTGGTTTAAGTTACATTTGGAATTTCAATTAATTATATTTAATAGCCTATTTAGATTTTATTAAAATCTATTTATTTTACTTATAAAAGTTGACCAAAGCAGCATCCTGTATCATATAAGCAATCATGCACAACAAAACAAAACATGCACAAATCAAATCCAATAAAGGTTCAATACCATGGGATGGTGCCACTTGGTCATGCGTGCCAAAACATTTATTTATGAATGTTAGTCAATGGAAAATAATCTCAAAGTGTAGCACAATGTGGTGTCAACATAAAACATAGCGCTTTCAAGCCAGTTAGCAGAGTTCACTTCTGGGCGGAAAGAAAATATTTTCACGCAGGAAACTTGAGAGTGTTTTGATCTAAACCACAATCTTATTCCTAAACCTAATTTAACGCCGCATGACACTCACTTCTCCTCCGCCACTACCATGAAATAGCCGTAGCCGGCTTGCAGTCACCTATTGGCGGCTTAACACATCTACCAACTGCCGCTGATACAACAAGCTCTGTAGCGGCTAAACACAACATCTGTTCACATTTCCAATGATGTTTAAAGCAGGGGTCATCAGTGTGTCTTAGGCCAAGGACCCCTTAACTGAGAGAGAAACAGAGTCGGAGCCCCTATATGTATTGATATCAAACACAGAGCAGTACAAGCTAAGCCAATCTCCTCTCTAAAACACTTCTCATATATCTTGGGAGTCACACTGTGAAGAAATAAACATTATGACTTAAACAGTTGAAAAAATACATTAAATTATGCTTTTGCCCTTTACTTATGCCAATAATCAACGTAATAATGTCATATTTATTGATATTACACCCACAGCAATGCTACACAAGCATTTGTGTTGTCTAAAACAGTTCTTATATATGCAAAAAATAAACATAATAAACATTTTAACTCATAAAAGGCACAAACATTTCTTTTAGATTTACATTGCTTCAAAAAAGGCCCAAATATTTGCCAAATCTCAGTGTCTCTATTCTCCGCTGTAAGACAGGATTTATCTATCTTGTCTGCTATATAATACCTTTGATCACATACTAGGCTGGTTTGACTTGGAGGATTACTGTATCTTTCCCACTCCATACTCTTTGCTCTCACTGTTGCCCATATATGGGCATAATAATTGCCTTCACTTCCCTAAACAAACGAAAGTCACGCCACACAGACAGAGAGGAGACACGGAGCACGAAGCTAGCGCCAGAAATGAGCGAAAACGTGAAGAATTATGGACATCAAGCAGATCAATCTTGGATATAACAGTTTGCAACGACCTCGAAAAAAGGCACAAATTCCCGGCAGGATAGAAAATCACCTGTAGAAGCTACAAAGAACCCAAAGAGACCTCCAAGACCGCTAGCTTGTTAACTGTTGGCTCCATCAATCAGTAAGTTTCTGTCTTTTATTTCTGCCTTGTAGATCTTTACACTAAGAATGGACTCTTCGCTGAAGAAGGAAGGAGTTATCTTGTGTCCAACAAAGATATTTGCATGATTCGTAAATTTTGAATCTTTCAGTGAGGGAGAAGGACTACTTTTATTAATGGTTATGGTGATGTTTAAATGTTTAAACAAATGTCATACCATGAACATCTTACATCTTACAATGTAAAGTAGATACATTATCGTAGTACTAATACTAACAGCTTCAAAAATAACTGAAAGGTGTAATCAACATCACTCTAAAGGTCTCTGCAATATTCAAAATGTCAAGCTTGACAAACACATTCCCTGCATGGCTGTTGTATGGATTGAATTACATTATCAGGTGTTCACATTGTTGTGTTGAGCTGCTGTAACACTGTTCATGCCTTTCATCACAATGCCGACCCAGGTATTGTAGACTCATACTCTCTGTAGGGATGCGTGATTTCAGCACCTCTGACAGCACCAGATCATTAAGAACTCTTTGCATCAGAGGAGCGGGCAGGAAAGGTCAGCTAGAAATCAATTTATCTAATAACCCACAGACTACAATGAAGGGATTTTCGAATCTGAAAATGACGACGTGGGAAGGGCCTCTCACTATACTTACTATCACTTAACTGTTCCGTAAGATTTTCTGTGAATTATATTTCCCAGGATAAAAGCATACTGTATATGCTGTTTGAATTGACAGCAGTGCCCTCTACAATGTGACTCCATGCATCAACACTGTTTCATTTTAAAAAGTTTGGGGTTGGGTAGAAATATGTTTCTTTGCCAAAACAAGAGCAACAGGGACTCTCCCATGGTTAATTGGTTCAAATATAGAGGATCCCTGATCAGCGATAGGCCAAAACTGGGCTAAAGGTAACTGAATCACAGAATACCGAGTTCTGAGTCTGGTTGTCTTCATGTTCAGCCCACGGTGGATTCATCTTCATCCAACTGGCACCACAGAGAGAAGATTCACACCTCTTTGTTACACAAAGAAGGGAAATGAACAGATTGACTTGAATTCGAATAACCTGATTTAGGGTCTCATAATCACAGTGAATGGATTACACAATGGCTTGGCTGGGCATTGAATGTAACAAGATATCTTTCTGATGTGCTCCGTGTTACAGGGAGTACTCTTGTCAAATCAAATTAGATTTGGGGGAACATCTGCTTCCTCTTTTACAGCAGGAACTGCCTCATCTATAAGTGGTAAATGTGATACAGTAGTTTAAGGCCACATTCTCAGATGACCCTGCAGAGGCCCAGGGTAAGAGGTGGAAATAAGTTGATTCACCATGTTCCTATTTTACAGATGGCACCAACCTACACAATTTGACAAGGCTTTTATTTTTAACCCCAGGTCTATAGGAGATACTATAGGAGGATGTACTTGTTGAGCAGGAAAGAACATGTGAGTGTTTAGGCATACAAGTAGACAGTCAGTTACAGTGGTCCTATCAAGTGGAGTATGTTAACTCAAAGCTAAGTCAGCGTCTATATTTTCTAAGACTTCGTAGAGTTCATGGAGTTGACAAAGATTTCATGCTACTGTTTTACAAGACAGCCATTGAATCTATTGCTCATTGTTGCATTATGGCTTGGTTGGGTAACCTGGCCATTAAATTAAAATCACAGCTCCAAAACTTGATAAAAAGGGCTGGAAAAATAATTGGCCAAATGCCACCAACTCCTCTTCAGGAACCTTTCAAGGAGGCGGTGAGGAAACAGGGTCTCAAAGTCACCCACGACCCACATCACGTCCTGTATGAGCTGAGAAGGTACAGGATACCAAACTGCAAGCTTAACAGGTACAAATTCTCATTTGTGCCGCTTTCAATCAAATTAATGAATAATAAGAGATAAGGTGTGTGTGTATTGGCTGAAGTGATGTATGTGTGACTAATACTAAATCATATTTGTGGAACTTACCATTATATATATATATATATATATATATATATATATATATATATATATATATATATATATATATATATATATATATATATATATTGTTGTGTGTTTATGCGTGATGTGTCGCCATTTCGTTTCTCTCAAATGGTCAAGATGAATTTCTCCTATAACCAACAGTAAAGGCGTATCTCATCTTATCTTATCTTGTCTTATCTTAGTTATTATTGGTTTTACATGAGATATTTCTATCTTAATTGATAGGATAGCTGAAGACAGGAAAGGGGGAAGACAGAGTGGAGACAACATGCAGCAAAGTTCCACAGGTTGGACTCGAACCCTGGCCACTGCGATAAGGACTGGGACTATATGGAGCGCACGCTCAACCAGGTGAGATACCAAGGAGGAAAATTCTTTTCTGCCTATTTTTCAGCAACCTGTGAACCTTATGAAAACCCACACTTTTGTAACGCCAGTTCTAAAATAACCTCCAATACAGATTTTCTCTCCAATATTCTCCTCCCCTCAGGATAAATATATGCTCAGAATTCATTATTTCTCAGGTGACATGTTGTTGGCCAAATACATCATAAAAAATACCAAGATATGAAATCATCGCACCTCCAGCTAGACAGGGCAGGGCCTCATTAGCTGACAGCAAATGTGAAACTTCCAATGGAGACTGAGTGAGGGGCAAGGAAGGAGCGGGCGCCGTCAACGTAGACTCTGAAAACAGTCCCTACGTTGTCAAAGGTGTCAAAGTTCACGGGCAGAGCATGAATGAATGCACCCCCCATTGCCCAGCTTCCGTCTGGTTTTTCCTGACGTGTTCCCCCCATCTCTCTCCTTCTCACTTCTTTTATATCATGGAATATCTCTGTGGGGCAGAAATCCCCTCATTGAGGTCTGCAGGGCTGCATAATGAGAATAAATGAGCTGGAAGTAAATATGCAGGCTGTGTGCTGTTCGCCGCTCTATACCAGTCGGCCCATAGGCTTTCACTAGAAATTAAGATGGATTGTGTTGCCAGAAGCCAATAACAATGCTGCACAGTGTTTTATTTATCTAAAGCGGAATTCAAAGGCCATTTCAAAAGGATTTTACACGAACATTTATCCCCATTTGGAACATTTTGATTATATGCTTTTATCCTTGATGCTGATATTTACTTTAAGTGAATAAGATGGTGATGATCCAATAAGTCAAACGGCCTTTGCAGTGCCAGTACACAAACAAACAGTTAGCATATGCTTTTCATCACAATGACAGGAAGGTTATTAAACCTTTTGCATCTCTGGTGGTTGATAGGTTGGTATTTACGCATGCAGGTGTTCAAATGTATCAAACTATTCTCATGGAGCTTCCAGGGCAGGCTCAGCTTGAACGTGACACTCGGTTACAGTAATAGATTGGATTGTGTAATACTATTAGAAGTGTCTCACAAATGAGGACAGACTGACATGTGTGAGGACAAGACAAATATAAAAATACAGTTATTCTGATGTTCAGTGGTACAAAAGGCGTCTCTCTTTGTCATGAAAGTGTGATCACTGTTCGAATAAAAGCTGCAAATTATCTGAAATTATCGGACTCGTCATCTATTGAAGTCTTCACCATCATTTCCCGATATCAAACCCAGATATCAGTGTTCTCCTGATGTGAATCACTATCTGGCTGAGCTGCTCCTCCCCCAGCCTCTTGTAGCACTGTTGGCTGATTCGTTATTATTATTAGTAATTTAATTGGAATACAGGCCACGCAGGCTCTTTTGATGTCATCGATTAGAGCAGCTTTAATTTAATTTTTTTTTTAATTTGAGAAGCAAAACGTTTCTTCAACCCATCATGACGTGCAAAATTCTTAACACCATTAACATCCTTTTTTCACAGGAAACATTTTAACGTCTGTCACAGTAGGAAAAGCACACTTTCAGATTTCTTCTCCTTTATTATTTTCAGTCTTTGTTCATTAGGACAATAATCATTGATCAACATTTCTGTAAATAAATCAGTGTTGGCCAGTCTGCAAATGTTTAACTGTAGTCCTAGTTACATGTACCTAGAATGCATGTCTTTATGTCCCCAGACCGGGGACCTGCTCCCTGTGAGGCAGCAGTGCTAATCACCAAGCTAATGTGCCGTGCCATGCATGTGTAAATAATCAAATTAATGATGGCTTAATTTTGGATGCTTTAGTTTTACGGTCATGGTAATGTGCATGTCCTCTAAAGTGCTAAAGCTGCCTAATTCACATATTGTATCCTGATGGTTTTATGATGGTCTGCTTGTGTTTTGAAGAAGAAGTTACATGCTAAAACGAATTCTTAGCAACAGCTGGGAGAAGTGATTTTGCGCAGTTTCCTAAACCCTTCTGTTGTCACAGTGAATGTGCAGGTGTAGCAGCAGACCTACAGCTCCAGCTAATGCACAGACATGATATTCTTCTTGACTTTTAATCTTACTTAAAAAAGTACATAAGTGTATTTCCCAATTGGTGAACTCTATTTAAATTCAGTTTTATAATCCAAAACATTATTGTGGCAATAAGGAGACACTCAACCCTAGAATCCTATAATACCACTGAGTCCCCGCATAGCGGATGTCTCAGAATACAATTCAACATAATGCTCTTGCAAATATAATTTCATAATAAATATTTTTTAACCTTATAGGCATTAAATTGTTAAAATGCAAATAAAAAGATCCTCCTACAGGAAGGAGTTGTACAACCAATTCTTTTTCTGAGTTTCTGAGTGTATTATATATATATATATATATATATATATATATATATAGTTCAATTTCAGGAATGCATGATGGGTGTCGAAGCAGACACATTTTTGGCTGAGCACATGCTGCATGATCATGGAGGGCAGCTGTGATGTACTGCATGTAGGCTTTCTGTTCAGGCTTCTAGTGGCTCGGCTCCTACCAACCACCTGCAGCAAAGAGATCAGAATAAAGCCGGAGCCTCTCCTGCTTTCCACCATAAGAATGTGTGAGCAACATCTGGAGCTTCCCCGCGGTCCCTGCCGAGCCAGCCTCGTACCGCCTCCCAGCATCACGCAGGAAGCGCTCGGGGCACAGGCGTAGCTTTCGATTCGTAATTAAAATCAGCAGCAGGTTGGGAGAGGGCGTTTTCCTGTGGCAGATTCTTCTGTGCGTAGGCGCTCCCCCCCCAGAGACAACGCATGGCTCTGCTCGATGAGATTCATCATATGCCTTCGTGGAATCATTTACTCTTTATGAGAGCGACAAGGAGCATCCTCTCACCCAATAAAGGCTGGGAGATGCCGTGGTGTCTGAATGAAGGCAGTAGGGGCTCACAGTATGAAAGATGTTACCATAGCAATCCAAATATTGCAGCTGTGAAATCTGAGTTGAGATGGAAGGCTGGTGCCAAGCCATCAATCATTTAACAAAGGAGGAAATGGGGAATAAGCTTTCCCTCCCTTCCTACAGTAATACAACTGCAGAACCACTTGATAAAGTTGAAGTGTTATCATTTAATGTGAGCATGTGTGATTTTTACAAGCGTGCAGAAGCTTGGCTGTCTGTTGCAGCTTAGAGTTTTGTGACCACTAAGACGAGACAACTGATTCGACTGTAGTGTGGGATCCATACTCCAAATCTGTTAAAATATTTATTATCCTTTATTGTTGAACATCAGGGGCAAAGGTGAAGCTGTGCACTTCACAATTATACATCAAACATTAAGAACACTTTAACCACCAAGCTTGAATTTTACATGTGGAGCAACTTATCTTTATACACAAAAGACTTAAAAATGCAATTGACCATGCTGTGTGGTGAAATGAAGCACCACGTCAAGAAAAGATGGGCCCAAGTCGATGCTTCTCTTGTGAAAGAATTTAGCATTAGATAATTTAATTTTCTTAGTAGTTGGATGCAACACAATAAGTGTGTGATCATGCAAATAATTGCCTTTCCGCTCGTTCTCGGGCAGATAGGTCGACAGAGATGGTCACATCAGATCTCTGGGAACACAAGCGGGAGCTCAAATGTACACACAGCAATGTTTATATGTATATCAATTCATTTATTGTGCTAATGGATGCTAAAGGATAAACAACATCATCAGGTTTCTGATAAGGACGATGTCATGCAGAAGCTGTATTACAAAAGGAAAACATGTCTTCCGCTCTGACCGGCCCTGCAGGCTGTATGAGCAGTCGGAGGTGAGCTTTAAAGGTGTGAATTATGCACCGGTGTTACACTTGGTTTGCGGCTGCACACTGCTCTCACGGGAGGTGCATAAGATGGTAATGGAATTGGGCCCACGGGATAACAAGGGTGTTATTTTGTCTGTTTCAATTAAATGTCTTTGGTAGCCATCCGAGGGGCTGTCTGCTTGTTTGGAAGAGGGGCAAATGCTGGCCACAGGGGAGCAGGGGGGGATAGGTAATAACCAGAAAAGCGGCTGTAAAGGAGTCTACTAACAAAGCAATAACTTTAGATCCAGAAACCCAATCTAATCAAGACTTAGGCCCTGGGGCTTATTAAAAAGAAACAATAGAAATCAATAGAAATAATCCCTCACATTTGCTTCAGTGTCTTCACACTTTTCCTTTGATATCTGGAGCATTAGTCAGAGTGAAAATTCACACTGTTATTATCTGCTAAAATAATAAAAACAATCTGTAATCACAAAGAACTGTCTGAATGGCAGGTGGTGACATTTGCATAAGATATTGCAAATTGCATGAAATTATGCTCACTGTGTTGTCATGACATCATTAAATGTGAACTGTGACATGTTCAGCCAGTAGCTGAAAAAGATAATTTAAGCAATAAGTATTCTTTTGTCTCCAAATTACCAAAACCCTGGCAGTGAAGACGATGTCATGTGAATTTAAGATTGATTCACTGATTCCATCAGTGAAATGCTATTTATTTTTATTTAAAAAAAATATTTTTCTGTCTGATTCGCATTCTACAGTTTTTCATACAGTTAACAGAGTAGTAACAACCAGCTAACAGCTAAATTTCATGCTATAATCATAGACTGTATACAGTCTATGGCTGTAATGTAATGTACCTCCAGCCAGCAGACAGGGAACAGTATGTAAAACAATGGACAACTTACATTTCTTACTACTACTCATTGCTGTCGTCAGCATATAAACACGAAAGATAGTCCACTAAATGTAACGTTAACAGTACGTCCACATCCAGAAGACCTCGAAGCTTCAATTCGGATCATTCTTCTTTTAATTTATCCTCCAACTACATAGAAGTGCAATTTTAAGTTGTTAAAGTTCACCATTAAATAAAAATGATGTACTTGTATGAGTCTTTAAAATCTACGCTCCCAGCTGCTTTTATTGTTTGACCCTACATGTGGCCACGACACCAGGGTGGAAAGATTGCATTAAATATGATACGTACATTTAAAATACAAATGTATGATGTAAACATGAGCAGAGGCAAACCAAAAACAAATCAAGAGTTTGTTTAGAAGGAACTAACGTCTGCCGTGTGTTCTTGTGCAATGTACAGCATGTTTCTACGAAGCATGTTTCCTGTATCGCCCGAGCAGAACGACACATCCTGGATCTTGTTACCCGTCGGATGAGGACACATGATCTGATCTATGGGGGGGGGGTCAGTGTGTCAGTGAGTGAGAGGGATTCACAGAGGCGCCATCAGCAGGCCGGCAGCACTGATTCAGGACTGGTTGATGTCACTTTTGACAGAGAACAGAGAGGGCCATGTTGGTGTCAGCAGGGGCCCAGACACCCCAAGAAAACCCTGCTCCTCCTCCCTCAGCCTCAACCGCAATCTCTCTTTTAATGGTCTTACCTCACAGAGTCTTTCTCTCACAATCCGGCCTTGTACATCTGAGTCATTAATCCTCATGCTTCTAACAGATAGAATCTGTGTAATCATGTGTTGCATTGATTAAACCTCATTATTCCTCTAATAACATTAGCAGTTAATAGTTTGGAATGAGTACAGAGTTGAAATCTTATCATCAATGTATTATTCGGAGAAGAAATGAGAACAGAGTGAATGGAGGCTTAAAAAAAAACATTTTCCTTGTCCTCTGTGTATGAAAAGAGAAGGCTGGTTTAGTTGCCATGGAGATATAGGCTGCGTGGAATTCAGGAAGTCAATTAGCAATCTGGCTGCATCTCATTAAATGTTGTCTGGCAGCGGTGAGTGGTTAAGTTTGGGATTTATTTCTATCAGGCAGAATTACTCTTATGAGCATTCATGGATGTCTTATCCTGCGGTTTGCTTATTCGTGCATGTGCGACCCGTCAGCAGCGTGACAGTTAACGAGTCAGGCCTCCATGTGAACGCTCCAATGTGGCGGTCGTAGATCTCAACTGGGGTATAATCTGGATAGTCCACGTGTTTGTCTACCCTCCCTGTGCTGGGGGCTTTAGTAGGTCACAAAGGGCCCGCTGATACACACACACACACACACACACACACACACACACACACACACACACACAATTTGCCTGCCGTGATTTGCATGAACCTCCAAAAACACTTCCAAGAAGCTGCTTGCTTTTCTGTCTTGCAGCTCTATTGTGTCTCTGAGGATCAAGCATGGAGCATGAGCGGGAAGCAGCACCACCAAACCAACTCCCAGATGCACCACAGCGCAGCGTCTGATATTGCAATGTGAATTCCAAACGGCGTCTCACTCCAGCACTAATGAAAAGCAATATGGATTCACTAAAGGGGGGTGCAGAGCTTATCATCAGCACAGGATATATCATAGAACATATCAGGTCACAAGTATGCGGGGAAATGCTAATCTTCTTTATGTCCATTACCACTGCCTCGACCAGTTTGATTGTAGGACCTGATGAATCCACCAGTCCATTCATTCGTTTATGTGCGGCTCCCGGTGTAGCGAGGCTTCCCGTCATTGTGTCTGACAGGCAGATGACATCAGCATGCCCTCGGGCAGCACAGGGGATGCGACATCGCTTCCTCTTCAAGCAAAATAAAGGAGGCCTTTGATGGTATCATCTTGGAGACGCAGCCCCCCCACCACCACCACACTGTCACTGTCATAGACAGGAGACTTTCATTTCCCAGTAATTGAGTTTCTGTCTCGCTCTTTGTGTTCAGATGAAGATCTGATGAAGTCCCCCCTCCACAAAACCCCCATTCCCCCCCTTCTCCGTATAGAATACCACCAACCCCCCCCCCCCCCCCCCCAAACATGTTTGTGTCTACATATTTCCCAGTTCAGTACATTTAATGAATATGTATTAGAAAACTTAGCAGTTAAAACGCTTCTATTGCATTGCCTTGTTGAACTATTTTTCCAATAAAAGCATGTCAATTTTAAATGATTAATTTGGAGCATGTTTATTTAATTTGCTAACGGGTTTAGGTAACCTACATGTTTCCTTCTGTCAAAAGTACAATTTAGATTTTCAGTATGTGTTGACATTGCCTGATCATTCAATCTGCAGTGTTGGAATGTAACTAAGTACATTTACTAAATTTTTGTGGTACTTTCCATTTCATGCAACTTTATACTTCTATTACACTACATTTCAGGGGCAAATATTACATTTTTTTACTCCGCTAAACTTGTATGAGAGATTTAGTTACTTCCTGTCCAGTGAAAACCTATCCTTTTAAAGTATATGATGAGACCATTCTCCTACTTCTTAAGCTAAATAAACTATTTAAAACCCCTTGTGGATTAGCTGGAAAATATATCGTCACAAAGCTAAAAACGGTGCTGTTTTCCTGAGCTCATGAAAAGTAGGATTTTTAATGATACCAAATGGACTTTTCCTTTCTCTTGTTGAATCGTTTTGGTGCTTTTGCACTCTGACATGTGCCATGTTGTGTTGAATAGTCGATTGGCTGCTCTAACAAGTAGCAAGCTTAGACGAGTAGTTTTATATTTGCACTGTGCTAACAGTTTGTGTCACAGTGTGACCTTGCATCAGTGGCAACTGGCAAGATCAGTGATGTGCTTAGGGATTCATGTTCAGCAGTCTACTTTGTCAAACATCGTCTGAATCCTTGGAAGATAATGTGAATTTAAAAGTTATTTGTTGAGAAAAGATGACCTCCGATATCTTCTAAGTGGGTTGTGACTCACAGGTTTCAAAATGCAGGTCCTTCTTTTAAACATGAGCCTGCTGGTAAAAGTTGTGCTCTGCTACCCTCCGTTGGTTAAATCCAGAATTACAAGGCCAAAGGAAAATCTATTTTTCCTTGCATGTTTGTTGTCTCAGTCGCCCTCCTCTGGCTGTATTTGTCCCAGCTCAGTTGAAACCAGTCCTCTTGCAATTCCAGAATCCTCAAATTCCACATGATTTAATGTCATTTAATGTCTCCAAGTATTGATGATGTTATAGTTCAACTCACAAAACTTTATCATTCGGTGTCAATCTGGTGACATGTCTGAAAATGATCAAGCATTACAATTTATTAACACCTGCCCGCCGAGGGGTAGGGCGTCAAAATTTGATGTTTTTTAATTAAATATTCTTTTAAAGCACCTCTTGACTTTGAGCTTACCTTGCCATTGGGGATCCTATTATTCCCCCCCCCCCCCCCCACACACCGTTTTTTCTTTCTTTTTCTACTGATTCAGCAGGAGGTATTACACAGAGTCAATAGCCAAGTGATTTAACACCGGGGAGATGAATCCAAACAGCCACTCCTATTCGTGCCCTTGAGCAAGGATCTCGTCCTTAATTGCCACAGTAAGAGTACAGTTGTTGCAATGCGCTCCTGTATGAATAAAACACATCATACTTCTTAAAGAGTTATGGGCTGGGTTTGCTATTAATGAACTCCAGAAGCAGTATCGTCCTGCTTTATGGTAGCAATAACATAAAGAAGTCTATTTTTCCCAGCGCAGCCATATGCAAAGTAGGGCTGGTCAGTGATTACTTAGTAATTCATCCTGTTATATATAAACCTCTGGCATACAGCTCAGTCCAGAGGGAGAAATGGAGCATAAAACGCATACACTTCTCTGTGCTGACTGTTTTCTTTTAAAAGAGAAAAAAATAGGATGCATTTAACATTGCTCCCCTAAGGTGCTGGAGACACACCGTCTGAAGCTGAGCTCATGATACACACGTAAATCTACTCCTCCTCAATGCTAGTGCTAATTCCCACGGAGAAGATCTCTGAACTCCACTCTCACCCACAGCAAATTCACACCAGCATAGCCTCCTGCCATGTGTCACTGCCAGCCTAATCTCACACCCCACACCATCTGCCACCAGCCCTTCTTCTCGCTTTGCTGGTACAGACCAAACAATTCATGTCTCTGCACATATTGTCCAATTTTAGTGACACTGACTGGAGCATGCAGGTTATCAACCGAGACACAGGCAGCGCTACTTACAAAAAAAACACCAAACTATGACATTTTAAGCACTAACGGCCATCATGAATTAATAACTTAAGCGGTTACAACATAATATGTTTTGCCAACAGAGGTTTTACTTTATTTTGGTAGAGCCTGACAGGATATGTGCCAATTCTAACTGTATATAAACTGTTTGGAATGCATGCCTTTTTTTCAGAAGTTTTGGCTGATTTCTTTCTCTTTTTCTTCATACTGTATGTAGTTGCGCTTATCAACAATTACAAAACACACTTGCCCCAACTTTCATCCCTAGAGACTGTGTTGCTCTTTGCACCCCATGTTGCCAAAGTGGTTTGTACAGATCGACAGCGTTGTCCTCACTCTCACACTGTGTGTGTGTGACCCATCAAACACATGCTTGAGACGTTTTGACGCAGTCATTTTACTGTCAATGCTTTATCTTTATCTTGCTAGTGTTTTGTATAAATATCCTTTCTAACCAAACTTACAGTAGCTGTCGACTAATACAAGTTTATTTGCATGTGATTATTTGTGTAAGTGTAATTTTTAATTGGATTTAAACCAATGTTTGAAATGACAGACCATTCTCACCCAGAAACCGGCCGTATAGGTCGATTGTGCGTGCAGCTCGTAACAACCCAAACTACTTTTGTTGTTAAGCGGCAACCTCCCACGGCTGTAGTGATTATTGGGAGAGCAAACGACGAGACGAGCAAGACCACGAGAGCAGTCACTTTTCGAAATGAATGAATGAGTTTTACGGACCTTAGTTTATGATGCAATGACGTCACGTTACATCCTTATTTAAGTTGCTTTACTCATTTTAAGCCCTTCCCTGATGTTTTACTGTAGACAGTCAAAATAATGGACTGAGCTTCCGGGTGTAAAAGAGTGAAGCCAACGCGAAAGTGCCTTAAACCTCCATTCTATTTCATTTCCTGCACAGGGCGACTCCACAAGTTAAAAAAATAAATCATCTTAAATCAAAAAATCATCATCAAAAAAAGTACCCTACTTCTTATATGATTTATTACCTCAGTAAACATTTTCCTACTTAGTTTATGGACTCAATAGCTAGTTTAATGTCTGCTTCAATACAGCATGATGTAAATTATGGTCCCATTTATTTAAAAATAGATGATAAAGAAGTGGATGCTTTAAGGGAGGGGCTACACACCGAACTGTCAATCATGGTAGAAGCTTAGCAATTCCTATCGATGGCAGTGTGTATACATTATAATAGACGTGAACCTGTTGTGGATCTTGTCTGTTTTTTACTCTTAAACTTTGACACTCTCACTGTCTGTTTTCACTTTTAATTAGAACATTTTGCTAGCATTTCACCAACTTGTTTATAACGGCCACAGTGCAGCAGTAAATAAGTTACATATGCTGTGTTGGGAGTCATTGAAAATAAACCTATTCTGTTGTTTAGGAATAAGGATGTGTTAAAAATGAATACATTCTAATTAAAGATGACAATGAATGAAAATACTCAATGGAATATGTAAAATGCTGACATGAAAACCAACCAAATCGAATGAAATAGAGATATCACAGCTTGAGGGCTGCACTATTGACGGAATAAACTGTTTTAAAGTGAAAGGCTGTCTGTCATGCCTGCCATTAGCTAACGTCAGCAATGATAAGCTCCGCCCATGGATCCGCTCCCAAGCTGTGACAGGTTCTTGCTTTTAATTTTTTGATGGGTCATAGACAATGTGTGTCTCCCAAAGAAAAGAAAAAAATGCTACCTTGCACCTCATGAAAACTTGTCTCGTATTGCTAGACTTATCTCCACAGTGCTGTGTCAGCGCTGGAGGCTCTGGCTTCACAAGTTATCATTCTGGGATAGGGGAAAACAGCATTCTGGGTTGTTTGGATTTCTTTAAACCAATTACAAACATCTTGGGCGGCGCTAAGCCCCAGATGCAGTGGCGGTGCTCTTGCAAAACATATATCAGACATAGTGTAAGGAGAGGAGAATGCCAGCTGAAATAGGCAATAGGCCAATGGCAAGGCTTATCCCAACATTCTACATCCAGTGACTCAGACTACACAAACACTGATGACAGTGACTGGCATTAAGTCTCCTTGACAACACTGAACGTGACATGGAATTTAATGCCACAATGGAAAACCACTTATTACAAAATTGAAAACTAAATGCAAAATAATTGTACTTTTACAACATGTTTTTTTCCAACTTTTCATTTAGGCATTTTAAATCTGGCCAATGAGTAATATTAATGCCTTGGTGTGTATGCTATGTACAAGGCAAGTCAAAGGAGACCACTGTATGACCTTCATTTATCTGACATCTTGTATCATCATAATTTATTGAGCTGCTGTTACTCTGCTGTGTTTTGCATTACACAGTATATGTTTTTGTCCTTGGATTTTCTGTTGGTGCAGTAGATGGTGCTTATGACAAATAAACCACTGTTCCTGCAGCAGGAAACATGAAACATATTATGTTGTGGTCCCAGTGGACTCTTCCCTGGAAAGACACCAGGTGTAAAAAAAGTAAATATAAAACTTTTCATGAACTCGGGTGAATCCTAGTTGCGGAAAACCCGTTTATAATTGTGAACGGAAAACAAGACATGTACTGGATTCTCGCTTAATGAGATTGACTTAACTTGCTTGTGCTTCTAGTCCATGTGAGAATGAGAGCATATGTTCATTTGGACTAATTGAAAACAGCTTGTTAGGATTGGAAGACTATTTGTAAAAAGCTGTATAGTCAGTAGTGACTGGCAGCTAAAATAGTTGCCGTTCACTATGCTGCTGAGACACAAGACATTGTGCATTTACATGGTGGATATCGTTACAAAGAAAGGATGGAATGTGAGTAATGAAACCTTTTAATTAGTCTCAAAGGACCATTCAACAGAACTTATTAAAGAAGATATGTTTTTAATTAAAATCCATAGATTTGGCATTCAGTCAGAACCCTTTGGCCTGGTCTTCATCCTGAAACAAATGAATTAGAATGTATTCAAAGTGCTCATATAGTAGTCAGGCTCTGAGTGTTAAGTATACACGCAACTTGGAGGCTGCATGTCTGTTATGAAACAATTGCTCAGTTGCCGTGTGTCCCTAATCTGCACATGCACAAACACTGCTACTGCTGCATATATTCAATTAAAGCATTGGAGCACATTCACCACCACTTTAGCCTTGCTAACCAGGCCTGCAGAGTTTGCAGTTATTGCAACAGTCAAGACCACTTCTTAAGGGCTGCAATCTTTGAAAAAATATATATATCAAAGTGAGCAACATACGGCCTTATTTGATTAATCGGTGCAGCCAGTGTAAAGTGTATGGCAGGCCCAGAGGGAGCAGGCCAGTGGGTAGGGAGCAAGCACCCCGGCTGGCTGGAGAAGCACGGGGGAAGGCTGTTGACAGTCCCCAACCTCATTAGAGGGCTAGTCAGAGGCGGCTTGTTGCAGTGCAATCTGGCGGAATGTGTCTCCACCGAAACACTGGAAGGGCTGTGAAGCCATGTCAGACCAAGAGCAGAGCCAAAGTCTGTTTATTCCACTACACTGTTTTGACATTAATTATACTCCACAGCCTGCAGGCAGCAGCCAAGCCAGCTACTGAGAACTTGCTTATGGTGGTGTCTTAAATTTCTAATGTTAGTTTTTAAAAGGTTCCTTAGAAGTACTGTTGCAAAAGAGCTAAGTTAGCAATTTTGTCCTTCTCTGGGAATTTTTGTTTTCCTATTTCCCTGTCATGACTACTAAGGGTTGCAGAATTGTATATGTCAAAATGTGTCTACAGTGCATAACGCAACAGTATCTTCTAGCCAAGTGTAGATCCTGTGCAGATCCTGCCGGTGTTGTGTCTTAACAAAGCAGATGTTAGCAGCTGTACTGTAGAACACTGACCTGGCTCCAGTGTTCCATAACTGGGTTGAGACTCTGCAGTGCTGGACATCCTGCAGCTCAGGTAATGCGAGATGAAACTGACGGAGCAATAACATTCCTACCCTCCTTAAACGGCTGCAATGGGAGTGAGGTACATCCAGAGGAGCAGACAGGGTGGTAAAAGCAGCACTTGGGTACTTATTTATCGCAGACTTCGAATAAAAGTGTTGGAATCAGCCGTGCCAACCTCATATACTCTGTTTAACTGCAAAAAAACAAATTAATGCAGCTTCACCTGAGAGAAGACACATCACCCGAGAATAACCTGTTGCAGGATGAAAGTGCTGTAAATGAAGAGGGCGAGGCTTGAACTCCTTTTTTCTTTTTCTTCTTTCCAAGTAAAAAATAGTGTTGTGATGCTTCCAGATTGCAAGTGTGAATACAACAATGCTTCATCGCTCCCTAAAGAGAGAAACATTACACTATTTACAGCCCTGCTGTGTCCCAAGAAGCAGCTTGAATAACAACCTGTGTCACTCGCCGATGGGATCTTGGGCCGAAGTGATTGCAATGCAAGGCGCAATTATCCGAGCAGGGCGACGTGCAGAGGCAGCGTTGCAGGTACATGCATCATGCCAGTGATGGAAACGTGTATAATAGCAATGAAATCCTATCGGTGTCATAATATGAATAAGTAGTATATAATATTGAGAAGTATTTATTATTCAAAAATACGACAAATGTGATGAGCTAATAATAATGATAATGTTTTATCTTGAAACGACTGAAATATGAACATTGTCAATGTTAGTAACAAGCCAACAGATAAATGGGCCATTCCCTAGGGCTAGAAGTCTGTCTTATTCAACTACAGTAGCACTACTGCTGTTGTTTTACAGCAGACTACCGCAAATTCAAAATATATAGTTAATCACTGTAAATGAAATGTTGATACCCACAATGCAATGCTTATTACAGTAAGGAACATGAAAATAATTATGGTAATTTACTGGGCATTTTGTGGTAAGTAACTGTAGAAATTACAGCGAAGTCTAACAGAGCAGCTCTACTGTCTTTTGTATCTCATTGTTTTAGTTCCGGCCCACAAACACACCTCTCATCAACCTCGTTTCCATTTGAAGCAAGAACCTCTTTTCAGCGAAAAAGCTCCGATAATCTGTAGACTAGGAAGGGAACATCGTTGAGCCTTCAGCAGCTAAAGGACTTGTTATTTTCTCACATTGAAGACCAAAACAGAGCAAAAAGCAGATTGAAAATTAAGCCTGCAGTTGTCGGGAGGCCAGAAACACAAATGTCTATAGGATGTGTGGATAGGCCACTGTTACATAGATAACACGTTAGTATCGTTTTTTTGTGTCACATCTTGTGTTTGTAGTAAGTTCCATTGCCAAAGAGGCTCTATGATGCAACAGTCCCGAAGGCAGTAAGTGAGCTACCTGTGAAGCACTTAATTTATTGGATTATTACAGAGGAAGTTACAGTCTACGTTTTTATGATAGAGGAAACTAGTATAGGCTACATCTAGGCTAGGTTACTGATGTGTATTACCAGGATATCAAAGTGTCACACCCCTGCTTTGTTCTAGATTAATAGGAAACGGTGAGAAAATGCTCCACTAATATGCATATGACAAGAGCAACACAGGTCCTGCTTTAGTTCTTTTTATTCCAACATAATAAAACTGCGTAGGAGGGGTTAATATGGGGGACAGTAATAAGAAGCAGGTTTTACAGAGTGTAGTCAGTAAAGGACCTTCCAATACATCAGAGTAATAAGATGCTATCCTGCACTTAATAAAAGGCTAACACTGGCCCAATATAGTGGCAAACTGACCCTAAGTGGGAATTTTTCCACACAAGCTGTAACACCCTTACCATCACCATGTTAGTGACATATTCTGTTCTCATACACATGTCACATTTCCTTGAAAGCAATCAACACCTGAATTCCTGCTGTACTTCCTGTTCATGGTGACAGTGAAAGGACATGTTGTGAAGCTGATTATCACATAATCACAGATTAGAGAATTTTTGAATCACATAAAAAAAATGTTATTGTTTATTTTTGGGGCATTTTTAGGCCTTTATTTTCACAGACAGATGAAGAAATGAAAGGGAAAAGGGAGCAAAGGGCCGCAGGTCGGAGTCAAACCCGCGACCGCTGCGTCGAGGATTAAACCTCCATACACGTGCACCTGCTCTACCAAATGAGCTACAACGAATGCCCAACTTGATTGTTAGTGTGTGTCTGTCAGTGCTGACAATTCTGATGGCTGCTATCAGATTTAGTGCAACACAGTTGGACAGGAGTTTTGGTTTTAAGTCTCTCCTTGTCCTGCAGCCTCTTCCACCTCACTGTGCTTCGCCAGTCGAGGGAACACAAAGAGAATATCCAAAAATGGGAGGCTCCTGGAGACTTGTTGCTGCACATTGATGTTTGAACAAGGTTTTCCAGCTATGGCTGTCAAAAGTCTGGAGTGTGAAAGTGCACCTACATCACCACGCTGCACTACAGTGAACAAAGAGACTGAGGTATGAGACTGTACTGCATGTGCTTCAGTGACATGTTGCTCTGGACCAGAGCCTAGGTCTCATGATTTACTATAGATGCAAACAGCATTATTACCATCATTACTATCAATTATTACTAAACCAGGGGGCAGAAGAAGCTCCATAGTGTACATGAGTGCTCATACTGTAAGAGGCAGAGGCCACATTGAAATACAAAAACATGCACCACAGGATAATTAGAAGTATCAGTAGACAGCCGTTGCCTCTCACATCAGCACTCACCGTTTTTCAGACAGTCACACAGTAACTGATCACGGTTGTGTGCACATACTGTGTCAATGTGTCAAGCCCTTTGTCCTTGAGTTGCACCCTGGAACTGATTTGCAGCTGGTGAGGAGTGTGCAACGGGAGCCGCAAACACGCCCCAATTAAACTGGCATTCAGCTCTCTGCTCACTTGTCTTTCAAGACACACAAGGGTTGGTACTCTAAAGCCCGATGAGAGGAAGCACACAAGTGAAATCCCTCTGTCCCTGAGAGAGAGAGAGAGAGCAGAGGCAATAATTACTGGCCAACACATTTGATTTATTGTAGCGCTACATTCCCCTGGCATGGTTATAAAATATTCCCAAGATCTGCTCAAGTGTAATTCAAAGAAGCATTCCACATGCATACCAAGGTGGTGCATAGTATTTCTGGATTCATTTCTGAATATTTGATCTAAGTTCATAGGTTGAAAACAAAAAAAAGATTCCAATACATTCAAGTCAATCCGATTGACATTCAAATTTAGCTCCATCTCTTGTGACCTGAGGATTAAATGAACACGAAGACAAGGGGGTCATCTTGAGACAGACAGATTGACGACAGTATTGGTGCATGGAGATGGAAAACAAATGGAGACAAACCTGATATCCCTCTGCCTTCTGTGATTGAGTCCCTTCATGGCGTGTGCCAAGCCACTCACAAGCTTTAAATATCAGCCAGTCAATATGTTGTTGAAATAATGAAATAAAATGGCAAAGGAATATGTATTAATGTGCAGAAGTACAGCAATGTCATTTGACAATATGATACAGACTGTTCCGAGGCCTGACTCAGTCAAATTTGAGATCACTATAAAAATCCTTTTACCGCAGATCAATCCTGAGCCAAAAGGTCAGATCACATCTCTTTAAGAGCTGAACACAAACCTCACGGAGGCTGAGTGCTTCCCTAACTGAGCTAAAATACTACCTCATGCAGTATTTCCATTTATAGTTTGCGCGTGGCACACCATACACACATCACTAAATGGCATTCATAAAATTTAGCGATTTTGTATTTTCAGACCAATTAATTTGATTATATTTAAGAGGGTTAACAGGCTCTAATGGGTAACTGTAATCTAGTAAAGGTTACAACAAACAATATTTATCTCCCTTGCATCCTCACTGTTCTAGCACTGGATCAGCCACAGCTGCTCACATTCTAGTTCATGATTTTGGGAGATAACTTGAGTATTTAATGGAAATTGTACAACAAATTAGGCTGAATTAGTCAAGGATTAAAAAGTGGTTGGATCACTGTGCTTTTTCCTTCCTTATACTACCCACTTGAACGACAAACACACCAAGTTAATAAAAAAGGCATATTTTGTGTATGCTTGGTTTTTAACTTTTCATTACAGTGGGTCACCTCAAGGGATTGAGTCATTCCTTGCTAACAAGGAAGCTATAGCCAACCAATGGGCTTGAAGCTTGACTCTGAGTTGAATTCATTCAGCTCTACAATATAATTCAGCTTTCATGGAGACTTAAGTTACTGAAGCGTGTACATTTCAGATGGAACACATGTTAGGTTGTAATAGTAATGTGTTTTTTTTGGAGTTTTAGAGCAGATTGTTCTCTCCATCTCCTTTTTTTTGTCTTGGCTTCATGTTACAGATGACAAATTATCTGGCACCTGTTTCTTTCTGAACAATCTTAGGTTTACAGAGAATAACAGCTGTTATTCTTTTCAGCAGAGCAACTTCACATCTCAAGACAGTGAAGGTCCTTGATTGAGTGAGACTAGAGAGATGCGGGGATGCAATTGTTCAGTTAGTCCAGACGTCTTTTGTATTACACAGTGGCTATAATCAAGCTTTTATTGTCACATCATTATAGTATAATTTGTATTACAAACACCTAATGGGAGGTGTCCTTTCTGCAGCCATGATCATCACTATCCTTTTCCCAGGATGAGTCCATTGTGCAATTTTTCACCCAGCTGGCCCACTAATGGCCCCTTCCACCATCCGACTCAATCTTTTCAGTGTGCCTGCTTTTAGTGCTCTCCATCCTGATAAAGTCTAGATGACACCTTAATAAAGGCTGGGTGATCTTTCTGCGGCAGCCTGGAATGTATCACCTACACACCTGATCGTCTGGTGGACGAACATTCAATGCTTTGGTCTGTGTTACTGTGAGGATGCTTTGGGTAGGGAAACAAAGGATCCATGAAAATGCATTGGCCTGTTTCAACACAAGGTGTGTTGTGCTTGATGTAATACATTTAAATAAGTTATTAAAAATGATTTTGGATGTAGGGTTGAAAGTTACACCTGTCACACACATACCATTTAAAAGTGTTGTTACCTTTGCATTTGGGTGACATATTCCCAATGTGACATCTATCACATTTATTTTCACCATGCTACATAAATGGCACATTGCTTCCTTAGCACTGATTATTGGCATTATACACATTGTATCCTTCAGAAATGCATGAATTTGTGCCGGAGAGACTGGGCTGACTACTTCTAAATCAATTCCAATTTCGACTTCACCGTTTGCTAAATCTTTCAAACTTGCCCACTATTGTTGTTCTGTTGCTGCTTTCCAAGTTTCTTTTATTTGATTCATTTTTTCTCTTTGTCTGCGAGTACCAAAACAGTTTAATAATAATCTTCCATTATTGATTGACTTTGTTACCTGAACAACAACAAACAAATGACTTACAATTGAGGAAGATAAAACATTTGTTCTCTGCTTTCAAATATTTCCCATTCAAAATACAGTATAAAAAAAACAAACTCTGCACCGGAAAAAAAATCTTGAAAACGACAAAGAACTCTTGTACACTGTCTCATTTCCTTCTAAAAATATGTATTTGATTACAACGTTTCAGATCTGTTCAACCCTTATCAGGTCATAGGGGTTCAACCAAATCCCGCCTTTCGTTGCTGAAAATCTCAATTACGCTAACTGTAGGCCCCCTTACACAATGCTTCATTAACACACTCATTGCCAGGGTTAAGTAAGGCCTTTGTGCCTTAGCTCTAGATCTGATGCATTCTATTCAGCCATATAGTATGTGGTGTATTTTTCAAAAAGATGCATCAGGCTGGAGTTGCATTTATGGTTGAAAGGAGCCTCTAGCGTATATCTCCATCCTGGTTCAACCATGTACCAAGATGCAATAACTTTAATACAGACAATAACTAAATCTTTGAAAGAAAGATATAACTACGCCCTTTTTTGAATGCAAAGAAGGGAGCCAGTGCAGCCAGAAACTGGATATTTGTCATACATAATTAATCTAATGCGATCTCTTCTCACTCACGTGTTTATCTTAAAGTAAGAATAAACCAAGGACCGTTGGTCTTCAATCAATTCTTAACTCTTCTTCGTATCCAGTTTAAATTATGACATTAAAGTTAAAGTACAACAAATGCGATAGGGATAAGGCAATCTTTTCAGTGATGTTAGGGACATTTCTCCGTATCATCTGCTGTGGCTGTAGTAAAACATTGAGAGGGGCCGTAGCTTTAAAGGGTTCAACATGAGGACATAACACCAATCTCGGAAAGAAAACAGCTAGAAACAGAAAAGCTGCTCGATATCTACTTTTCATTTGTCTTCTTTACTTTTGGTTTGTCTTCCTCCTAGACGCAGGTTACCTCAGTAGGATGGCTGCTGTTTCAGGGCAGACAAGCCCATCAAGATGAAAGAACTGCTGGGGCAGGAACATGTCCGCCCATGGGGAGAGGGGGGCCTAACAGCATACTTCCCATCTTAAAAAATGGTATGGAATCAGACGACGTAATGTGTACAGATCATGTAAAAACTATCATGCATGACATTTTAATGCATGTTATATGGCCCTAAATGAGTTAGGTACTTTTATTTTGTCAGTGTTTGAACTGTGTCTTTTAACGTTGAATAAGTTAGGTTTTGTGGCCTTTTCTGCAGGCATAACTATTTAATAGTTGCAGGTTTCTGAATACAGCCATCAAGGATACAAAGATAAAAACATAATAATGAGATGTGCTAATGACAGTTACACTCTTTGTGCTACAGTCAGCGGCACCATCAGGAAACAGCACTGCTTTTTAAAACAGACGCTCTTTGATACTACACTTGATACTGTGTTTTCTGTCTGGTAGTTTTCATGTAGTGCGGCCTGATTACCTTTCGCTCTGAAAGTGAGGGGAATGTGAAGTCTGGGCAGGGCTTTAATCAGGGTACCAAAAAATCCTGATGAGTTCCTGATGATGCAGTAGAGGCCTGGCAGTCTGCCTCAGTGGCTAAGTGGAGCAGGAGGAGCAACAGCTGCAGCCCACAGACTAGGATCGAGCTAATAAAGACTGAGATGTCTGAAAAGTCTGTCTGGCTGTTTCGGTTCTGGATGCATATTCCCGAGGTCCTGGTTTGGACAATTCAGGTGTCACACATCAGCCAGGCCTTGAATGCTAATGGCTCTTTGGTGATATATCTGTTGTTATAATGGCATTACTGAAGTTGCCAGTGGTCTCTCTGGGTCACTCTGAAACAGATCCCAAAATTAAGAGAAATGCCAATGCAGCACAAATGCTGCTGGCAAGATACCCTGATGAATTGGTGGGCTATTTTCAGCTGCGATCCCAGCAGTGCAGCTGGCGCCGTGCCACAAAGGGGTCAGCTTGACAGCTTCAGATGAGGCCCCAGGGCTGGAGGGACGGGTCGTTCAGGGCGCTGGGCTTGCACTGGGCCTCAGCCAGCTCTCTGAAGTGGTTCCTCCAGGACGGCAGATGGAGGACTATGTGAGCTGGAGCTGCGCTCCCACAGTTCAGCTCCACAGGAATCTACCAGCTGGGGTTTAAATCATCCACGAATCATCTGGCTTCTGTCGCTGCAGGTCCCACCAGTGAAATCAAAACATGCTCTTCCAGATGGAAAGACAGACAATGCACAATATGTCCTGGTGCACTCAGTGTGACAGACACTTACCTGCCACAAAAAGGAAGCCGCAGGAGTGGACTGCAGATACATAACGCCAGTGAGCGTCTAACGAATTGGCTTGTCTTGGCATCTAATGCTCTGTAATTACTTTAGTGTAACGTGTCAGTGGATACAGCTTGATTTATTTGACAGCGTTTCCTCAAATACTTCACTCCGGTCACACCAGGATCAAATTGGCCTCTTAAAGTGTGCAGTTAGCGAACAGCAATAATTAATGTCCATAAATGAATCCTCCGCTTCACATTTTAATAGTGAGTGCAGTGACAGCCCTGATGTTATTAATTCCACTGAGTCCACTCTCAGTACTTTTCACCAGCTAGTCAAGGGCAGCATGCACTTCACACAAAACCCGACATGCTGTGTATCTGTGTGTGTTTTGGCGATAGAGGTCCCAGAATAAATGAAGCACACCTGGCCCTCATTCATAATGGAAGGCTGATTTCAAATTAATTAGGTGGCGGTCTGAGTGTCAGGGGGTGATGTCGAACAGCTGTAGAGATCCAGTTATTGCTGCATAATGTATGATATCTCACATTTATCAAAAACCTATGGGGTGAACTCTTCTTTGTTTAAGCCGATAACAATAAAAGGCAACTGCTTCACTAATGCAGAATTAATGTCTTAATGAAACAAAAACATAACAAGTATAAAAGAAAGAGAACCTGAAAGGAAATGTCTTCAAAAACCTTCAAGTTCTCGCAAAGTTTCTTTTTTCTTCCACTTTAGCACCTGGTGGGTGGCTGGGTGAGTGTCGGTGTAGGTGTGAGTGCAGATTGCAGGTATTGTGTGTCCCTTGTGTGAGCATGTGTGCATAGATCATGTTTGTTACTCTGTGCAGGAAGTTACTGCTCCCGGCCAAGAAATGACACACAACTTAGTGAAACAACAACTTGATGTTTTCACACTTTGGTTGTTGTACAGATTAAAACACAACGTTATAACGTGTAAATTAGTTAACTTTAGAGGTGCTATAGGTACATTGTGTTACCTTTGAACAAAGCCAGTCTTTTCCTATCAAGCGACAGGTAGTATCTGTTTTCTTAAAGTGGGTTTCAAATTCAAATCACAACATACTATTTGATTATGTATATTTTATTGAAAATACACATATGGAGGAGGGGTAAGAATGGCAGTAGAAACCACCAGAGATGCTTGATAGGCCATTAGACTTTTGGAGACTTAAGAAGAAGTTTTACTCTCTTTGTGTCAGCATTTCATTTTAGTGTGTTAGCAACTGGAAATAAAACTATAAACCCAAATTCTGAAAAAACAGCTATAAATACAGATACAGAGTGTATTGCTTTGCATTACATTCAGAGTGGCACGTCCGTTCATTACGATGAACCAGGCCACTGAATGTTGAGTCTGTTTCCACATACATACCCTGTGCTGCTTCTGCTGTAAATATTCACTCAAGATCAAATGTGCATTCATCCACAACAGAAAACAGCACATTTAAATGAACAAAAGTCAACCTAAAGTGCTTTACAGGTAGAGCATAGAAGGCAGAATTAGTATGCCTTAAAGATACATAAGCAAGTGTGCAAGGTTTCATGAATATAGTTAGGCAAACATAAAGTAAAGTAATGTAACATAGAATAAAACAACAATGGAACAGAATTTGCGAATACAAAAAGATAAGACAAAGTTCAGTTCATAGCTCTGAAACCTAAAAGAAAAGAAATGCATCTTCAGATTTGATTTAAAACTGGCATTGTATTACAGGATTTGATATGGGGCGGGAGGGGATTTCAGAGTTTGAGGGCTACAGAAACAGAAAAGGCTCAGTCCCCTCTGGTTTTAAGGTGTTTCTGGGGGAAGACAAGGATCTGTTGGGTTCTAGACCTGAGTGCCCTGGGGGTAAAGTATGTCGACAGGAGAAATCGGAAATATACGGAGGGGCTTGATCATGGAGTGCTTTAAAAAAACAAAGAAGTAAAACTTTGACAATTGATTCTGAATGTCACTGGCAGCAAATGCAGCTCATCTAAAACGGGTGTTATGTGGTCATACTTTTTTGGTGCCAGGGAGGAGTCTTGCAGCAGCATTCGGGACTACTTGGAGTCTGTTTAAATTATATGGGGTTAGGCCTGTGTATGGTGAGCTACAGTAGTCCAAACATGGGGTAATAAAGGCATGAATGATTGTTTCGAGATTGTTCTCAGATAAAAAGTATTTGACTTAGTTACTGATCTAAGCTGGTAAAAACGACCTTTTACAACACTATGTACTCTTGTTTGACTGATACTTGCTAAAACGTAGTGGGCCCAGCTGGTTCAGATCCGAGCCTTTTCTAATGAGTATATCCATTTAGCACCACAGACATTGAGACATTTAGTATTGAGCGGTGGACTAACACACTGTCAATTTCCTATCTTAATAGGATTTGTTGACATTATAAAAACTAAACAACACCAGCCTTATTCTTAAACTAATATTAGTACTTACTATTCTATACATTACTATATTTAGCTGTGCATTTTGTGGCCGGGATAGCCCAGTTGTTGGAGCGGGTGCACATATGTGGGAGTTTGCTCCTCTGCGCAGTGGCCGCGGGTTTGGCTCCGACCCGTGGCCCTTTTCTGGGTGTTGTTCCCCTCTCTCTCCTCTTTTGTGTCTTCATCTGTCCTGGGAAAATAAAGGCCTAACAATGCCAGTAAATAATATTTATCTATGCATTTTGGGGCAAAAAATAGGCAAAATAGAAAATTCAGTGTTACACACAGTAACTGCAGCTCTTTTTCATGTATTTTCTTACTTACTTAAGCTACTCAAATCATTGGATAAGTAGGTGTTCAGCCAAATTGTGTGTTTAATCTCATCCACTAAACCTGTTTGAATTGCTTTCAACGCTTTTGTCTGTTCCATGCTTGCAGGACATTACACTGTAATTTCAAGAAATGATTTGGAGCTTATCATTCATGCCTTTGTGTCTTCGCGGTTAGACTATTGTAATAGTTTATTTTTAT